>NW_028301608.1:92227954-92530984 GCF_987345545.1 Pholcus phalangioides | reverse complement strand
AAGGTACTCTTACGGCCGTATTCACCACTCACGGTCCTGAAACGCGGATCAGTTGAAACCCGTTTCAGTTTTAGAACGAATTTGGCATTCACCAGTGAGTCTCGAATGCGTATCAAGTGAAACTCGGTTCAGTTGGCGAGTATTTGGCGTATATTAGCTTGGCGAAAGTAGATCCGACGCTGATTGGATGAAGGGTTTTTGATCTTCTAATGAAGTAGAAAACTCAACGGTTGGATTCTTGTGTTTACGTTTTTCAACAATTTTTTTTCGATAAGCAAAATATGGTTTTATCATCCCCTTTTTAATGGAAATTCCATTTCATTCCAGCTACGGTTTTCTTTCCTACTTCCGCTATATCTATAATGATGGTTTTTCATTTCGCTACGGAATTGCTAATATTCTCAGATTAGATAAATTATATATCGCACATACATTCAGCTTATGCGCTTTTCATTGCTTTGAAGAAAAAAAAAATGTATCAGCACATACAAATTTTATTAATCGTGAATGAAATGAAGGGAAAAAGGACGGTCGCAATTGTGTAAAATTTATATTTTAAAAAATACTAATAAATTTGGATATTTTTCAAAAAATAATTTTTATCTGAATATTTTTTAAATTATGATTGTTTTGTACCTGAAATCACATTTTTAGATACACATATTAAAATGAAAAAGTACAAAATTCAGTGAATTTGATTTCCAAAAAATTTTTTTATGCTAATAGTAATTAGCACTAATGCTAATAGTAATTCTTGTGATGCTATATTTCCTATTAGCCAAATAAGTTAATATCTGAGACTGATTTTTTGTAATTATATTTGTTGAAACTTGTATGATAGTTGCACGCAATCCTTCCTACACACAAGATGTGCCCCCCCCCCCCTCTCTCAATGTATAAAATGCTAAACCCAACAGTTTCCTTTTCAACAAAAAAACTGTTCTAACATGTGTACTAGTTTTTGATTAGCTTTAAGATTCGTAAAAATAAAAAAATCTGTAAACGAAGTTTCAAATCTGACAGTCAATACAAGCATTAGTGTATGGACAATTTTTTTTTTTTTAATGTGTAAAATGCATTGCCTTTGAATCATGTTTAACTAAAGGGTAAACTAATAGCCAAGACTAAAAATTAAAAAAACTTGACATATATTGATAGATTCAACGTCACTATTCATCAACAAAATCATTTTCCATCCCTCTTTTTACTAGCAGGATTGGTAGTTAAATCTGGATTTTTTAAAAATATATACTGTATTTACATGATAATCACAATCTAGTAATTCGTTACTTTCAAAATTTACACTGTAACTTGAACATAATTAAGGCACAAATTCAAACTACGTAAAAAAAAGCTAACATTTTCCTCACTTAAGAAATAACGACAAATCAATTATCAAAAATAATTTATTCATATTTATATGGAAGTATTTGAGATTGCTAAAAAAAATAATGGTACGTATAACACACACACAAACATTGTAAATAAATATTGAGATTTTCTTCTGTGATTGAGTCAGCTTGTCTTCAGTGGCCACATTTTATCATAGATGTGTTTTTACCCTACTTTTGCTCCCAAATACTTGTTTCATCTGAAAAATTAAAAACATAGTTTTCATAAAAAAAATTTCCCTAAAGAATGAAGCAAATCACACTCATGTGTTTCAAATACAGTGAAATCATACTGCATAATACGAATAGAGCACATGTAATCAGCAATCACGTGGTACTAGTTATGTAATGATAGATTACTTAAATATTATAAATTTCACTCAATCATTGCCCAATGCTGGCATGAACTGCACATAAATAAGGTTCCAAAAAGTAATTTCATGAATTTTTGAATTAGTGTTTTGAGCACGAAAGGTATGATCACACACTAAAAATATCATTGTAGAAGGACTGCTGTTGTATTAAGATTAGAGATGTAAAATTCTTGAGAATATTACAACGAAGGACTACTATTGTAAATAACTTGAGAATATTCTTATTATTCTTAATAAGAATATTCTCCAGTTATTTATAATATAATTATACATAATATCCTAGAGAACATTCTTTGGAAAGACTACTTTTATAAATTACTGGGGAATATTCTTATCAAAAATAATAATTATTCTCAAGTTATTTCTCATATTAATATTCTCATCTCACATCTGTAATTGAGTGGCAGCAGTTTAACATTATACTATAGGAATTTCCAAACAAGACTTTCAAAATATTGATGTAGAGGGATTTATTTTTATATCAAGTATCATTGTAGTGAGGTTTAACTGTAAATAATAAACGAATGAACTGATATTTATATGCAAAATACTGATGCACAAATAGAATGAAATGAGCTGATAATTATATGATTTTGGATAATGAGAGTGCATCACAGAAAATATTTTTTGTTGTGCACGTGTTTTCATTTGTGCAAATACTGTCGATTCTGCTTATAAAGGTTTTTTTTTTTTTCAAAAAATTACCATGAAAAATGTAAGCAGGTAAAATGCTTTAAACAGGAAATCTTAATAAAAATTAGTTTGAGTACTAAGCAGGAAAATATTATACATGGGAATATTATAAGCGAGATCGACTGAATATAGAAGGAAAATGTCATGTTTACACACAGCAGCAAAGTATCAAATAAATATATTATTGCCAAGAGGTAAAAGCTAAAAAAAGGTAATATATTTTGCTTGGCATTAATATAAATATTTTCATGTTAGAGACGAAACATTTCATACACAAATCTATATTTTAGAGTGTTGGTGAATATTGCATTGTTTAGGAATTAAAATGCACTACTGTAATGATTGCTTTTGCCTAGTACATTTTGCGAGTTCTTAATGTACAAGGCTCCTCAAGAGAAAAAGGGGCCCCACAAAAATGAGATCTGGCTGAAATTTTCTAGAATTTACCAGGTAGGGCCACAGAAAAATTTCTCGTCTCGGGGGGGGGGGGGGCATCATGCTCTTAAGATGGTCCTGGTTAGGGAAATTTTTTTTTTTTGTATACAAGTAATACAAAAAAAAATTTTTTTGTATACACTATATACAAGTGACTATTCCTGCAATTCAAGAGAGATATTCATGACTTCTTTTCAGACCAATGTTACATTATTTTCAGAGAGGAAAAAACTTCAAAAGCGTGACACAATACCCTGCCATTTTAACCTCTAGGTCAGGACCGTAAATAAGCTGGGGCAACCGGAGCACTTCCAGAGGGCCGAGAGAATGGGGGCCCTCACAAAAATGTACACTTTATTTTACATAATAATACTTTCAGGGGCCCCCACTCAAGAAAAAAGTCTGCATCGAAAGAGCCCACTACCAGTGCTGCCTTAACGGATGGACCTACCCGGGCACGGCCCAGGGGCCTCGAGAGAAGAGGGGCCTCACAAAAATGAGATTTGGTTGAAATTTTCTGTAATTTACCTGGTAGGTCCTCAGAAAAGCCACTTGGCCCGGGGGCCCATGGTGTTCTTTAGACGGCCCTGCCCACTACGACCCTGTTTCAGGTACCATAAAGACGAATTTGTCATTAATATCAATACATGAGTATATTACTCATACAATTCTATTATTATTTGATAATGATCATTTTGTTAGCGAATGAAGTTCAGATTTGAAGGAAATCATAGAGAAGTATCATTACTCACCTTCTTTCGTCACTTGTTGATGGCTTCAAGAAGTAGTTGAGAGCTTTCATTGATCGGGGATAATTACTTAACATATATTTAATACCTAAACGCGGTCACTCATCACCCTATAATTAATAAATTTTTCTAAATTCCCTATTTCATTTCGGGTCATCGTAAAAACAATTCAGCGCGACCGCCATTAGATGTCGATGTTTGTGTTTGCAGCGACGATAATGTTCACTGCGCATGCGCTGAAACTCGATCCACCCTGCTGGATCGCCGATATCGGAGGTTCAGTTTCAGGCTCGAAAAGCTGGTCCGTGGATCTCGATTCAGGGGTGGTGAATACCAATTTTGAGGTGAAACGCGGTTTAGAACCTGGATCGCGTTCTGAACCTGGACGGTGAATACGGCCGTTAATGCAGCTTTGGACCCCTACTGACCAGCGATAAGTTTCCAAACATAGCAGATGAAAACATACATCTTTTGATAGTTTTCTCTCCTTTCACGCATGCGCGTTCAGATATGTTTAATACTGCAGCGAGAAAGGTTAAAAAAAAATTAGCCAGCGCAAAATAACAGGCAGTTATGACTTTGAGTGGTTAAAATGCCAAAACGAGACTTCATGAATGACGAGAAATAAAAAAAATTCCACATGCATTGAAACATATAAAAAACGATTATAAAAATTCTATTCATTAAAATTTTATTAACCAATAAAAGTTTTAATTTATGCATGTCCTGGACATAATGTTTTTCTCCCGGAATTCGACAAAAGTGTGTGGCATCGGTATCTGATTATGAAAAATGTAAACAAATAAAGAAAAAGCTTGAGCACGCGTTTACATCATGGTACTCGAGTATGCAAATGAGATAAAGAATTAGCATGATACGCTGAAATACACGCCGACGTGGAAGACTCTTTCTAGAAATACAAATCGGTCATAAACGCCTCGTATTCTCCAATTATGAGCGTCGGCTTCTTGTGCAACCACCATAGCGTAGCGGCACGTACTTACCGCCTATTGTGTTACAATAAAAGCGCGACCGAAAATCATCTAACTTTCGAAGCGAAGAGGCATTTATCGAACAATTTCAACGGCCTGAAGAATAAATTCGGTCGAATATCTATCTTGGGATCAATCGTGAAACATTTCGGTCGATTCAATTTCCTGAGCAACGAGAAACTTTCCACGTTCGGCGAGATCTTGACGCAGCAATTCAATTTCTACGCCTCGCAGAGACTTCGGAGGGCTTCGCAGATTTGGAATCTCTACACGAGGCTGTACACGGAGAAATCTGTGAGACACATCGTGTCGCGATTCGTCCGATCTCTACGCAGCCGCAGGAGCCAAAAATTCACGTTTTTATTGGGAGCGGCGCTGTTCAGCTGGGAGAAAGAGAAGATCACGGACCAAGAAATCCAAAGGTAATTGAAAGCCGCTGGAAGAGTAATGATCTCGATAAAAAAAAAAAAAATCACTTGAAATTAGTGCTGGTAAAGTTAATGATGTTTGTGTGTTAAATGACATAAATGATCATTTGTGTATAGCGTTTTCCTTTCTTGTAGATTTTTTATTGAGTTACTGAGACACTATTAAACATGATTCCTCGTTGCTTGAAGTGTAACTTTCTCTACGCCACCAAAATCGATATCCTACAGTCTCGTTATCTGTCCTCGATGGTCTCCAAGAAAGCTGGCGTCAAGAAAAAGTTGCCAGCAAAAGATGAGAGACACAGATTCAACTTTATAAACATACAGATGCTGTCTCAGGGTCTTCATCGTCAAATATTTGAATCTGATTCCAGTTCTGAAACCTTAAATGAAAGTATCGCTAAAAAAGTTGTTAATCACTTGAAAGCGCATGAGATATGGGGCTCGGAAACTAGCACGTTGCCCGATGTTGAATTTCTGCTTCCTCAACTTAAAGGACCGAACATTAGCGAACATTTCCGGTGCTTAGGAGAAGAAATAGGTGGTGAATATAAAAGGCTGTTGCTGGAATTGTCGCAAACTGATCTGCCACCTGTTCCTAAAGAGTGGAAATTTGTGCCAGGATGGACTCGATATGATCATCATGGAAATGGATCTGAAGTTCTGTTCCCACAAGAGCAAGCAATTGTGTTTGATGTTGAGGTTTGTGTGAAAGAAGGACAATATCCGACTTTGGCCGCAGCAGTTTCGGATAAACATTGGTATCTTTGGTGCAGCAAGAGATTGGTTGAGGATAATTTTAATTGGTCTGATGGGATATATTTATCGGATCTAATTCCACTGGGAACAGAAAAAGAAGTCAGTGATGGGAAGAATGAGGAAGCAAAGCTTATAATCGGACACAATGTGGCATTTGATAGGACGTTCATGAAAGAGCAGTACCTGTTGCAAAGAACTAACTCGTATTTTGTGGACACCATGTCTTTACACATGTGCGTATCTGGTCAAACTGGATTACAGAGGGCAATGTCAATTGCTAGCAAAAAGAAAGAAGATAAGAACAGTGACTTTAGTATACCTTTTGGTTGGGCTGATAGAAGTTCCTTGAATAATTTGGCTGATGTATATAGCTTGTATTGTGATGGTGCTGTCTTGGAAAAAGCAGAGCGAGAAGTTTTTGTTACTGGCACACTGGATGAGATACGGGACCAATTTCAAAATCTTGCCACATACTGTGCCCGGGACGTACTCGCTACATACCAGATACTGAAAAGAATAGCACCCATGTATTTTGAACGATTTCCCCATCCAGTGTCATTTGCTGGATTGCTAGAGATGTCAACAGTGTACTTGCCTATTAATCAAAACTGGGAACGATATCTGAGAGACACCCAAGACGCTTACTCAGATTTGCAGAAGGAGCTGAAATTATCATTGATGCACTTGGCTAATGATTCGTGTGGCCTCCTCCATGACTGTAAATATAAAGAAGACCCATGGTTGTGGGACTTAGATTGGTCAGTTCAAGAAGTGAAGTTTAAAAAACATGGAAAAAAGAGTAATAAGGGTACATCGCCAAATTCTAAAGTTGTGAAAAAGAATGATGACTTGTCTTTCTCGCAAACACCAGAGTCAGCCGGAAGTAATCTTGACAAACAATGCCAGGAACACACTGCTATGGAATTCATCCATGAAACTAGTACGACTTTGAAGAAAATACGCCCGTTTCTTCCAGGGTATCCAGCATGGTATAGAGAATTGTGTGATAAAAGCAGCGTGGGCAAACAAAACTGGGAGCCAGGACCGAGTCTCATTAGCACTCAGATGAGATGCGTACCAAAACTGATGAAGTTGACATGGGATGGCTTCCCTCTTCATTATGATGTGAAGCATGGATGGGGCTATCTCGTGCCAAAAGATCTGGAGCATGAATTTCTGGAAAACAGCAATTTTCCTCTGTCTTCTTTCTTGTCTATTTGTGGCGTTGGGGGAAAAAGTTTGTCAGAGTCTGTCAATGATTCGGAACCAAATTGGTCTACTTTGAAAGAACCAAAAGAAAATTCTAAAGAAGAATCTGAACTGTGGCAAACCGTGCTTCAGTCCTCATCATCAAAAGATGATGGTACAGAGGATAACTTTGAACAATATAGGATTGGTCCTTATGATGTTGGTATCCCCGGATGTTCATTCTACCGTCTTCCTCATAAAGATGGCCCTCATAAGCGTGTTGGAAATCCTCTATCTAAAGATTTTCAACCGAAGTTGGAAGATGGGACTCTGAGTTCGTATAGCAAAGGTCAAGCGAGTAGAGCTTTAATTCTTAGCAAGATGCTATCTTATTGGAAAAACTCCCACCAAAGAATTATTTCACAGATGGCAGTGTGGTTGCAAAGCAGCGAGCTTCCGATAATTGTCACTTCCCAAAATGGTTATGATGAGAGCAGTTGCTATGGTGCAATTTTACCCAGGATGGTTCCAGCTGGAACCGTCACTCGGAGAGCAGTTGAACCAACATGGTTGACGGCCAGTAATGCTTATAGCGATCGTGTTGGTAGCGAACTGAAATCGATGATTCAAGCACCTCCGGGATATCATTTTGTTGGTGCTGATGTTGACTCACAAGAACTTTGGATTGCTGCCATATTAGGGGATTCAGAATTTGCTAAACTTCATGGTTGTACCGCGTTTGGATGGATGACATTACAAGGTAAAAAAAGTGCAGAAACAGACATGCACAGCCGAACAGCTAAATCCGTTGGTGTCACGAGAAACCAAGCTAAAATTCTGAATTATGCCAGAATATATGGTGCTGGCAAAGCTTTCACTCAGAGGCTTCTCATGCAATTTAATCACAGACTTTCACCATCAGAAGCAAAAATGAAAGTTAAAAAAATATATTCAGAGACGAAAGGCACGAGGAAATCGATATTCGAAGAGAAATTAGAAAATTCTGATCTTTTATCGAAAAGAAATTCTTATTCACAGAAGAAAGTCTGGGCTGGTGGGAGCGAGTCTCATTTGTTCAATAAACTGGAGCAAATTGCAGTTTCATCTAAACCTAGAACGCCAACACTTGGCTGTTGTATCAGCAGAGCTCTCGAGCCCAAGGCTGTTGACACCAACTTCATGACGAGTCGAATCAACTGGGTGGTTCAAAGTTCAGCTGTGGATTATTTACACTTAATGCTGGTGAGCATGAAATGGCTATTTAAACATTATCAGATTGATGGCCGTCTTTCAATATGCATCCATGATGAAGTGAGGTTTCTTGTCAGTAGTGAGGATCGATACAGAGCTGCTCTTGCTTTGCAGATAACAAATTTGTGGACCAGGTGCTTATTTGCGTACAAGTTGGGTATGAAAGACTTGCCTCAATCCGTTGCCTTTTTCAGTTCTGTGGATATAGACTTGGTACTTCGGAAAGAGGTCACAATGGATGCTGTTACGCCGTCTAATCCTCATGGCTTGGAGAAAGGATATGGGATCCCGAATGGAGAAGCTTTGGATATATATCAGTTGCTTGAGAAGACAAATGGCCATCTTGATAAAAATCTGACTGCTTCAGAGGAGACATTAAAAAACTCCGATTCTGTATCTTATGTTTTGTGAATTTTTTTTTAATGTGAATTAGTTGTACCAATAAATTTGATTTTCAACCCATATTTTTATTAATTCTCATCGAAGCATTATAAAACGTTACAATAATGTATTGAAATGGTTTCAATAATTCCAAAGGTTTTTGTTGAAACAAATGCGTAAAGCAACATTTCTCTAACTTTTGCCACCTGTGGCTACCATGACTTTTCCATAGTTAGTTTGCAGCTTCCTAGTATAGCATCGAAAAAACCCAAATGGGAGTACATGAACGCAACAACTCATTGCGTCATCCATGATAAAAATTAGAGAAGTCCCTATGACTTACAAATCAGGGTTTAAGGTTTTTAAGCTAGCTAAAAAAGCTTTAGCAAAATGCTACAATTCGAATGATTAATGAATGGATGTCTACTCGTTTTGTACTTCCTGTATGAATTTTTGCGAAAGTGGCTACTACTACATTTGCATTCTAAGATTTTCTTTCACATTTTGCGAAAAATACGACCATAGCTTCAACCCTGCTTATGACACTACTTCAAGAACCAATGGTGTAAAGAAGTACCATATGAATAATTAAAAAGATGGACAAGCTCCAATATTTGATTACTCAAAGATAAAAGCTAATTTAAAGTTGCCCCCTCTTTTTTTTAGTTTTTTTTTTTTTTGTAGACATATTTATGGTTTCATTGTTATTGTTTTAATTTTTTACATAAATACAAGATGAAACAAAAAATCAGCCAAGGGGGTCTAGAGACCCATACTGGATGATACATTGCAAATTTATAATTAATAATAAGGAACACAGTTACTTATTAGTAAACAACATCAATGAACTAAAACGGAAAAACAAAATATTAGAAAAACACATACAAAAATTAAAGAAATTGGTATGATATCATGCAGCCACCTTAGGCTGCACTTATAGTGGAGCGAAGAGGTATTTTTCGAATTTAAAATAGAACTTACAAGAATTGTGGCTAGGAAGAAAAAAAAGCATGGGGTGGAGGAAGAGGAGGATACAGAAAATGGCAGAAGGGGTTGTTAATTGTAAGGATGTGATGATTATCCCTCTGCAGAAGAGCGAAAAGAAAAAAAAAGAGAAATAGATCAATCAGCAAGTAATGAAAATCAGCAGATTGAGATGGAAACACACAGGTTTGCCCAATTTGCACACCTAGTTGAGTGATGTCTTTCTTTCATCCACCTCACTTTTCGAGTATGTGCGGTGTAGAACAAAACAATACAATTGTTTTTTCATCACTAGTCTCTATTATGCACTGCTGTACCTTTTGATCGCCGCATCATGTGCACGGCCTTACGCAACCTTTGAACTATGCAAATAGATGGAGATATGGCCAGTTTCTCTGAGATGGGAAGCGGGGTGTGTCCGGTTGTCAAAGGTCATGTGGGCATCTGCTGGGCTCTGATTGCAAGGATCTGGATTCAAACTTTATTGGTAGTACAGTGGTATCAGCTGAAATAGGTGTTCTGTGGTTTTCTAACTTTGGGGGTGTGAATGCACAAGCCCATCTCCCATTTGACAATGCCTCTCTGCAGAGAGCATGCAGACCTTCAGCCTTCAATAGTTGGAGTAACTTCGAAGGCTGGAAGTACAAAATATTGTACGTACAAATATTGTATTGAAGTACAAATATTGTAACATGAAAATTAAGGCATTTGTAATTTTTCACTTAAAAATATGAAAGACACATGCAGGGCCATTTTAAGAGCATTATGGGCCCCTGCTTGGCAAATTTCAACCAGTTCCCATTTTTGTGAGGTTCCTTACCCCTTGGGTTAAGACAGCACTGGACAGATGGCAGTACCAGTATAATACAAAACAAGAGTATAATTCTCTAAAAGCATTGGATCACACACACAGCACGTTTTGGCATGTCAGTTAATTAGAAATTCTGTAGAGGAATTTTTTATGCCGTGCATGTATGGGGTTAAATAGTAGTTAGAGTTATGTTTCTGTATGTGCAAAAGAAGAATCCTGTATCAAACTGCAAATCATTGGCATGAGGGTTCAGCAGCCTACTAACTTCATTTTTTGAAAAGTCTCAACAAAATACTTACGGAAATTGAGGAGTGAAAACAGTGGATGGAGTCTGCGCTTAAAACAACTTTTGATTGATCGAGAGAGGAACTTCATCACATCACTAGGCAAATATGCTAAGGATATGCTCGTTCAAGGAAAAATGTGAGACATAACACAGTAAAGTTTGACACACGGGGGGGGGGGGGGGGTGTAGCTGCTCACAAACATTTTTCTGTGCCTCTCGTTAATGGTCATCAGTTGGGTGTCCGCCATTGTCACCCGAGTTTACATTAACATAACAGCCTACACAGACTTTAAGGCACAGAAATAAATAGCTCCAGCTCACTATGATGCCCCTGACGAAGGCCACTAGGAGTCATGATGCACAGTTTGAGAAACACTGAACTAAGGGATATAGAGTAAAGTGTTCCATTGAGAAATCAACTTTGACAAAATATCTGGGCTTGCCAATGCTAAAATAAGCAACTTCTAAGGAGGCGAGATATCTCCTATCTATATGTGTTACTTGGAAGACTAGATATAAACAGATTTTCAGTATGCCCTTCAAACCCACTGGGGCTGACAGTCAGCCTTCTCCAACAAAGAGTTCTCTAATTGGGAAAAAAATTGGGGAATCTACAATATTTTTGGCAACTTTACCACACACCAACTTCAGGTTATATACCGCCATACTGCAATTTCCAACCAGTAGAGTTGGGTGGGAAATGAAGATTCCATCCATCCGTGGTCACCCCAGGCTCGGTAGGTAAAGAACTTGCTTCTGAAGGTCTATGCCCGGATTCAAATCCATGAACCTTTATAGTGGAAGACGAGCATCTTACCACTGTGCACCACTGGGGCGCTTAATATTTTTGGCTGGTGTCTAATATCTTTTTCAATTTGTGAAGCTCTGCAGTAATTAAATCTTGAGTCATGCAGGGAGGTGGTTTAATTATTTGTTTTAAGTCATCATTTCTATTCATATCCATATGCCATCTTTAAAAAATTATTTTTTGTTGACCACGTTATATTTTATAAATACTTAGGAAAAAACACATGGCATGCAGCAGTCTATAATCTGTAGCCACTGTGGGGGTAGAGTGGTCATAGTGATGGACTCGCATCAAAAGTACCCAGGTTTGAGCCCCGCCATCGCCACAGTGGTGGTCAGCTGAAGTTGGTTTTCTGTGGTTCTTCCAACTTCGAGCCAATCTTCCTGCTAAAAAAGTCTAGCCACAGATAGCAACAGGCCTGCAATGATATAATTACGCAATAATTACACTTCACTCCAAGTTAGAAAAATTGATGGCAGATGGTCGCACTACACATAAAAGCATTACACAGAAACAAACTTCATGTTAGGTTCACTACACGTACACACACATTCCAACATGTGCCAATTTGTTGGAAATACCACAAAAGAATATAGGCAAGATGTATGTATGGTTTAATAGTAGTAGATGAATCTGTGCTAAGAAATTTAAATATTTCGTATGACATATGAACTAGAGTCTCTTGGACCATAAAGACCTGTGTGATCGTGCAGGGTTGCCAAATCTGGGTTGAAAGTGCGAAAAATAACTGTTGGCTAAAAAAAATCATGGTTCGGGTGCCAAAAGTATGTACTGTGCATGTAGAGATTTTTTCTTCTGCTGCCCTTTTATAAGAACCATGTATTCCAAAGTGATAATAAAGTATAAGCTATGCCAATCAAAATCCTGGAATATTTTGCATAAACCAAGCAATGTATTAGCTTGGTTATGTTAGCTAATAATATGTGAATAACAAGATAATTTTATTTTTATTAATATTTATGTATCCAAAAATTTCTTATAGGAGTATCTGCGAGTTAGATTCGTTGCATAGTCACAAAGATGCCTGCTCGGAAATGCAAACAATTAAGGACAGCAAATTTGCTGATAAATTGCGTAAAGAAGGATGGGAAGCTGTAATTCAGAAAGAAACTATCCAGTTATGGAGGAAATCTTTCCCACAATCATATTTATATGAATATAAAAGTTTGTTCATTTGCAAATATATTTCTACCTTTAAATGTATTAGAGTCATTATATTTAGTGTGTGTGTGTGTGCTTATTGCATCAATTTTTTTTTATCAATTTTGAAGTTGTAATTTAATGATATTATTAGGTAGTATTAGGTTGAACAGTGGCATCAGAGTCAGGAATTCTGTGGGTGCTCAAGTGTCCCATGGCTATTACCAGATTTTCTTAATTTACAATGGACAGACACCCATTTCTGACTGTGTCTCGGAGACAAAAGTTCTGACTTAATTGTTGTGGATTAGCTTCCAACAATATAGGTTAAATTGATATTTTTTAAAATATAGTCCTTCACCAAGGGATGAGTTTTGGCTATTTCATGTCACATCATGTAAGACGGGTTTATTTAATTCTTTTAGGTAAAATGATTGCACGTGGAAAATCGCTCATCAGTAGCTGAGCTTTTATGATCAGTTTGTCCTTTTAGAAAGAAGTAGAATTGCCTGTAGTGACATGGTATGCTGCAGCCAAGTCTCATTTTGTGGTTTGGACTTTTTACTTCACCTTTTTTAAATGAAGGTGACACGGACAGAGCCTCAGAAATAAAGATCGCCTATACTAAATACTGAAACATGTTAAACCTAAAAATTTATGATTTTATTACACATTTAGTTTTGAGCACATCGAGGCAACTGGTTTTCCCATATAATTTGAAAGTGTTCACACATTTGCATCATATTAATCTTCAGATATGTTTAAAGTAAAAGTTTGTGTTTTGCAATATATCAACTTGATTTCAATGAAAAGTGATTATTTTTATAATTCTCTTAATTTCATTATGTCTGTTATCATTTCTAGTTTTTGGAACCTTCTTTGATGTGCCTGCTAGAGCCTTTTTCAGCATCCAGGTAAGTTAGGAGGCAATCACGAACAAGCCTCAATTGCATTGCATTAAAAAAAGTATAAGTAATAAAAATGTGGAATGAAAGAGCATTTTGAAAACTTGAATTCATTGATAGCTTCTGCTGCTGATGAGTATTTGATTGGTTTTTTGTGTATTAAATACATCAATTTTGATATTTATATTGTACCCTCCCTCCTCTTTTTCAGACTGATATTGAATACAGAAAAACATGGGACAAATTAGTTATTAAATTAGATGTTGTAGATCAGGAGGATAATAGCAATTGTGAAGTTGTTCACTGGGTGATGCATTATCCGGTAACTAATTATTATTTTTACTTATCAAATTTTGTACAAACTTAACAGAATATTTTTATATTGGTGTGATTTTCAGGTATTTAATTCATTAATTTTTGTCATTACAGTATCCAATGTATAGCAGAGAATATGTCTACATTAGGCGTTTCATGGTATGTATACTTCTTCTGATAACTGTGTTCATATTATGCTATATATGGCTCATTCCATAAAATACAGAACAAAAAAAATTGAAAGTCAGTTGCATGACCGACTCAGATTTTCTTCAAATTTTGTACACATACAGGTACTGTTGAGGTATGAAAATACTCAAATTTTCAATGACCTGCTCTGGATATTTATGGAGCTACATGAATTTAAATTCTACAAAACCATTGAAAAACCATAAAAAATGGTACAGTGGCTGTATTGATGCAATATAGGAATTTATTGCGTGAGAAACAAAAAAAATATGAATCGTCCTAGGCTAAAGCCCTGTCAGCCCAACTCTTGTGGTGGCTATGACAAGCAGATAGAGATTTCAATTTCAGTGGATTTAGAAAATCACATAATATGTGTAATATGATTATGGCTTTCAGGCATATTCAAGAAATCTGATTTTGGCAGTCATTTGATTTAGAAAAGTGATATGTCTGCTACACATTAAAAAAAATTTTACCTTTGGCTATTGATCACTTAATAGAGCTGAGCTTCAATTGAAATCAGATTGTTATTACCTATGTTTGATAAACGTCTCACTTGTGATGAGCATTTAACATTATTGATTTCTATTCACGTTCTCTTCTTTTAAGGTTGATCCAAAGACAAACACCATGGTTTTAGTGTCAAGAGCTGTAGAACACCCTTGTTGCCCAGAAAGTAAGAAATATGTTCGTGTATCAAACTATTCATCAAAAATGGTAATCAGACCGCACACAACATTTGATGAGGTAAGTATTAAAACCTTATTGCATGTATTAATATTAAACAAATAAGCCATAATGTACATGCAAGTTTCTATTAAATGCCATTATTTCTTGACAATTGCGCAATCTTTGGAATTTAGCTTTTGTAGGTTTTCCTTATTAAGATGGAGAATCTACTAAATTCAAATAACATGATTGATTGCATAGATAAGACTGACTTTTTTGAATATGATAAGTCTGCTTGCAAAATATCTCTATTGAAATTTATGTTTCTCCATTTACGTACAAATTCAGCCTTATCTCTTACATTTTAAAATGAATATTAAGAATAGGGTAAATCTCACAAAATCCTTGGTTCAAGTTTCTTTTACAATAATTTATAATAAAAGAAAGATTTTGTGAAAGAGAAGCTGTGTAGTAAAAAGTAACTTATTCAAGGATGTGCCATCTTTATTTAAAAATATGGAAGACGAATGGCAGCATAAGCAAGAATGCAAAACATGCACAATTCTGGCAATATAAATAAGTTAGAGCTTCAGAATACACTGAGAACACACATTCCAGCATGCACCAATTTATTAAACATTCGGTAGAGGAATGTGTATGACGTGCATGTATGGTTATGCAGTAGTAAAAAATAACTTGAAATAAAATCCCACAATAAAAATATTTCGCTCAGATTTTTTAGCTCGGCAACTGTTGCATGTGCAAAAGACTTTTTATGATTCTGAAGTTGAAGTTATTATGATTGAGCAACTGCTGAATAATTTCATGAAAGATTGAATGTTTAGGAAAATATTGATTCCACAGGTTCATGAATAAATGGTATTCGTAACAAATAAATCATCATTGTAAAGTATTAATTCATTGATCTCTTCCTATTTAAACATAATCCTTGTCTCTTGTAAAAAGACCTGTTGCTGAAATACAGCGGAAATCATAGTACTAATCTCACTGAATAGAATTGGCTTAATTATTGTTCTGGGAAAAATTATTATGTTGATATGCTATTTTTTTAATGTGGTTAAATCTTACTTGAATTTGATCAGTGATTCTTTGATCTTTGCAGAATGGGTTTGATTATATTTTGACTTATTTTGATGATCCTCAAGCTGCCTTTCCCTCAGCTGCTTACAATTGGATGGCCTCATGTGGTAAGAAAAGGCCAGCAAGAGGCCTCATTGATAAAGAAGTATTAGCAATACAGTAGGCCATTCGCTGTACTGCAAAATTTTATATAGAGTTGGGCCTTATTAATGCAAATCTGGTTATAATAAAATTCCAATTAACACGAAACAGATTTGTTATCACATCAGTCAATTTTCAGTATAAGATCGAACAATACGCTTTACATGGAGGATTAATAATCCACTGCCTGATGTAATCAAAGGAGCCGAAAGTGAAGGCAAATAACAAGGGAAAAAGCCATGAAATCCTAACACGTCTCGACACATTATTTTCCCTTATCATTTGCTTTTATTGTTGGTTCCTTTTTTTTAATGCGCATAACACACATTTTTTTTTTTGGATGAGACCGGGTGATGTGAAAAGATTTTTCAAGCTGCTTGTTTTATATCTTTCAAAAGTGCAATCTTTTTGTGAAGTTCTGGCTTTTGAAAAGGCATTCATTTAGAACTTTGGAACAGTTCGAAACCTTTTTGGGACCGTGACCCAAATTACTATGAATCAAATTACAATGACTCGAGGGTTCAGTCTAGTTAAAGTTCGATTTTTTATAAAACAATAAGATATAATCAATTAACTATTGAAAATTATATTAATTATGCATTATTTATATAGAAATTAACTAACATTAATTATTTCACTAACATTACTAATAAAAACAGATTACTAATTAATGAATTAAATTGATTATTATCCTACAGACTTAACAGACTAATTTTTTTTTTCTGGGCTAATACCCACAAAGATCAAAATACAACAAGACGTTACTGCAGTAAGCATCCCCAAATAAAATTGATCATTTAATTGAAAACTCTTTTACTAATGTTAAAAATTTATTACAAAATTTTCATAAATACAAATCTTTCAGTCACCATGGGTGAAAAAAAATTGTGTCAGCATAACATGCTGGAAACAAATGTAATTAAATTGATATTTAGCATAAAAATAAACTTTACATTTTCTGATTACTGAACATTCAATATAATATTTATCGTTGTACTATTGAATTCAGTCTTAGGCTAGAAAAATCTTTGGTTCTTGAATTCTAAAATCTCTTGAAATCTTTAAATGATTTCTGATAGATTAGAATATTTTGTATGTAGCATGAAATACTAACAATAACCATTGACTTGATGCAGCGTTTCTGAAACTTTTGTCACCCGCGGCTCCCTTTCTCAATTCATGGTTCATCTGCAGCTTCCCAGAATAGTTTGGTGGGTATTTTCTCTTATAAAAGAACCACTTCAAAGCATAAATAGGCACACAAATCTATATCTCCAGCTTGTCACGACACCCTTGACAAAGGTTGGAGACACCACTAGGAGCTGCAACACACAACTTTGAGAAACACTGCCTTAATGAATGAGAATTGGCTAGAAAAGAAGGGATCATGAATCCAATCTTACGGCCAAGTATGATTGATATCATGGCTCAGTCATTGAACAACACTGTTTTAAAACAAAATCAAACGCTAGGTGGTGGGTGATCCCTTTGGTTGAATTCAAAAGTATCAAATAGTTCCGTAGTTTACCTTCAGCTTTTATGCTACGCTCTATTCAATTTTTATATTTTACGTGAAACATAGACCTATATTGTCCAAAATAATTCTGTAGGGGGGGGGGGGGGAAGAGCAGGAAATTATTTTACAATAATACTAAATACGTATTCTTTGTATGACATAGTAACTTTAAGCATTACATGCCATTAATGTATTCCCAATGGGAATTTTCATATTGAAAAAAAATATTTGAGGTTTTTGACGTCACAGTTTAAATCGTGGTTTAAACCAGTGATTCCCAACATGGGCGTTAACGCCCCCTTGGAGTGATGGAATGTTCCGGGGGCGGGGGCGCTAGAAGCTACGGGTATAACATAGGATCCTATGGGTTAGATTGCATTGGGGGTGATGGGAGGGAAAAAAAAAATTTCTGAAAAAGGAGGCGATGGGACAAAAAATATTGGGAAACTGGTTTAAACTATCAAAAACTGCCATGCATCAAAAACCTGCCAACCCTAGCCATAATATGGGCAAACTGTGCAGAGGGACTAGTGGTGTAACATGGTTCTTTTGCATTTTGAAAATTATTGTGTCATCAATTTGATATTCAGTTATAAATTCATTCTTTTTTATAGGTGTTCCAGATTTTGTTGAACGACTTCATGAAGCAGCTCGTGAATTGCATTATCAACAGAAGAAAAACAAATCCAACTTAGCTCAGTCTGTGTCCACAAACCAGTCATGCGCTACTGCTGATGTTGAATATGCATATTTGTGAAGCTTGTCCTTTTAATGATTTGAAAAGAGAAAAGATGGCAAAGTTATTTTATATTAGATGGATAAATGAACTCTGATCTTGCTCATTGTTCTCTCATTAGATAAAATATTCGGATATGAATTATATTCATAGATTATGTACAAATAATTTTTCTAGGAATTTTTTAAAAAATTGTTTTATATGTCTTACAATTATCAATGCAATTAATTGTCGCACGTTTTTTCCTATCATTTTACTACTGATTTTATGTTTTGATGATGATATTTGAAAATCTTGCATAAATTATATCAGCATTAAATTTTGAGCTTTTATCAGAGGAAAATTAGGGTGAAGAAGTAGGTTAATCATTATAAAAAAATATGCAACCAATCTCGTTTTTCATTTTGGAACCACACATTTTAGCAAACCTAGATATGAATATAAAACTGATAAATATGTTCTTGGAGTGTTTGAATCTGTGAATTTACTAGTTATTATATGATTGTTAATTAATCTAACCTTGACTGAGTGGGTTAGCACAATGAACTATAGTTCGTAATCTGGAAATGTTATGAAAACAGCCATTTTTTTGAATTGGCTCTAAACTATAGGTCACTAGCTAATTAACCCTTGTCTTCATAAAATGATTATATTGCAATTGAAATGATTATTAGCTGCTACTTGTTTTGCATGAAGAAATTTCGCAATTTTAATCAATGGCGTTGTTATGTGCTTTGTGTCACATATTTTCTTCTTTCAAAGGTGCATCTATATACGCTTACTCTCTTTGATCATAGAGCAGTGAATAAGTACCCAGACTTTGCTTTTCTTTTTTCTCTCCCCACAATCCAATTGTGATTATAGCACCACAATCTTTGCTATAAGAAATCCAACAGGTGCAACTCTTCAGTCTTTCATGTACTGCCTGTCAGTGTGTGTGGCCAAGTTTGATGTTTGTTTAGTGTGCATTGTTTGGTTTGCAATAAAATATATCATGACATCTCCGTTCACATTGATAGAAAATTTCGGGTCAGCAAACCATTTACGGATAACTCATAGCATGCAGTGTAAACACACATTATCTATACATGACTGATCAATATAAATTGTGGATCTTTTCTTTCTTGAAGGTATGGTAGGCTATTATTACTTAACCATACATGAACCTCGTAAGCATTCCTCTGGGTAATTTCTAACTTCAGTGATACCTTGGCTAACAAACGCCTCGGCTTTCAATTTTTTTGATTAACAAAGATTATTTTCCTGATTTTTCAGCCTCTGGTATAATTTGTTTGAAATATGTTTTATAATGTTTGCACCAATCATTATCAGAATTACTATCACTCGAGCCCAATTAGTTAAAGTTGGAATATTTTTCCAGATGTACCTTCACTTCTCTTTCTGAAAGGTGTTGAACTGTTTCGTGCAAAATTAAAAAATCAGCTAATAGGAAATGCACTGAAAAATAAAAAAAGGAACCTATAATTTTAGAGCAGGCTTTCTCTTTCAGTGTAAGACTTAGAATCAAACTGAAAAGTCTGAACATTCCAGGAGTTTATCTTTTCCATCTGCGTGCATCAGACACAGAAATGAGCTGAACAAATCACAAATGGATGGGGGCACTTATGAACTCAACTGGGTTGTGTCAACACCAGCTTTAATTGGTTAGTGTTTTACACTTTATGAAACACTTAGGGCCACAACTATATGCTTTGTCAGCTGGGACAAGAACATATTTCGATGCTCCCTTAAAACGTTGAAGAGATTAAAGCGTCAAATTTGTTCCCCCTTTGATCCACCACCTGATGTGGTGGACCAAACTACTGCTCACAGCCCCCCACAGTGTTGTGACCCTGGAAACACAATTTAACTTTTCTGCCATAGTTTTATTATAGTTAACTAGAGAGGCTCAAAATAAAATTGATCAAAAATGTATATTTTCAGTTTTGCTTACCGTTTCTTTGGGTTAGAAAACACCATGTTGAAGATTCATTTACGTGGAAAAAAGTTTAATCCTTTATGTTGTTTGCACTCCACATACACACAACTAACTTACTAATATTTTGAATATTCCAATAACTATTTTGTAAGATGTGAACCAGAAATATTTTTCGATCCAACCCAGAAGTTTTGTGAGCAGATATGTTCTCAAGACAGTACACCGTCTTGAGAACATAGCCTTGTAAATTGTTCTTTCCCATTTTTTTTGGGTTACTTGTACATGTGTATTGTTAAAAAAAGAAAACAATAAGAATAGAAATACTTAGTTTCAGATATCCACGGATATACATACAAATTGCTACGACTGATGTTAAAATGTCCAGTTTTCTCCTGTGGGACATTTCTGAAAGGAAAAAAAAATAGAAAAGATCACACACATCCCACGGGCCTCCTTGACTCCCAGCCCCCCATGTGGGGGCCCTGGTGGTGTACATTGTGTAAAATGAAAAGATCTTCATCTTCCTGTATATTCTCATTTATCAAATTTTGAAGCTGTTCATTTTAGCCTTTGAATACTTTTTTTTCTCATAACGCTCTGTGGTGTGTTTTGAAAAAAAAATTATCTTGAAGTTTTTGGCAGTGCCTGGAACAAATTAAATAATTTTCCATAGAAACTTACGGGAAATTGGGTTTTGCTAACTACCATCATTCCGCAATGAATTACCTTTGTTGGCAAAGGTATCACTGTAGTGAGAATGTGCATTCTGAGTATATGAGTTGTTAGAGTTATGCATGTTTTGTGTTGCAGCCATCCGCCTTAGATATGGTATGATAGGCTAATAACTTTTCTAATGAAACAGTCAGGATTTAGCTGACACACAGCATTCTTTGTCTCTTTAAAAGAACTCAAATTGTGAAATCCGGACATTTTGAATATCTTTTGCAAATAGGATAATTCTAGTCTCATTAGGATTGTTTTCTTCGGTTAAAATTCTGATGGCATTTTCTACTATCTATCAAGAGATGTTCATTAATGACCTCAGGTTTTAAGAATTTCATCCAGAGACTAGTCTCCTTTTAATCATAAAAAACCCAACTAATTATGTCATTTAAACTATGTCATGTCTTTGATATTAACCCTTAAATTCTTGATATATATATATTTTTTTGAGTTGATAATTTTTTTCATAGTTAATGACGTGTGCGTGGAAAGCCAGAAAAATTATTTTAAAAAAATCAATTTCAAATTGTACCGCTTATACAGGACCTTATTGAAGATGTGTAAAGCTTCAAAAGAGAGAGAGAGTCGCTGATGAAATAAATGCATTGAAATAATATTACTTTCCAAATAAACATAAGTATATTTTTGTGATTAAGTAAGTAAGAAAAGTTAACTATGGTAAGAAAAAAAATTTGGATCGCAACTGTTCAAGGTAAAAAAAGAAAAATAAAATTTCAAAATCACAGCCACACATGCTCTGCAAGAGTTGTTGTCGTCATGGATTGGGACACCTACCAGCAAATTCAAAATGCAAAGCATATGACTTCACCTTAAGTGCAAAAGCGATTCTGAATTTTTATCTTTGAACTGGTTATAGTAATGAAATCTTTGAACGTATGCAAAGCTACACATTTAAGAGTTAATCCTGAAAATGAATTAAACTCCAGCTCAAGGTTGCAATGTCTTAATTAACTTTTGAAAATCTTTTAAAGGGAGCGACACCTGTATGCACTGAGAGGAATCATAATCAATGTATGTTCAAAGCTGATAAAAATGATATAACTTGTATTTTCATGCTCATTGACTCCAGTCCTGTAGATTGCAATGAATTTTAATTTGTGTGTTTATCTCGATGGTAGAGACTAGTCTATATACACTACAGCTATGTACTCAAAAACGACTAGTCCTTATTGCAATCTCTTTTGAAGAGATTTTTTTCCCCAGTTTTTTATACACTGGTTTGATACTTTCTGTGCCATAAAAAAAATTATACTTTCCATAGAATCCTGTTCAGAAATTTTATGAACGACTAAACTTACTTTGCCTAGTCATTATGGGGTGAGCAGTGATAAAAAAATATATACATCAGTTTCCTGTGTTTGCGTAGAAAATATCCATGTTTTACTGTTAAGAAACTGCAGCACATACTCTTAAGAATGAATTTATTTCAAAGTAAGCTTAGTTTATCATGGAAATTTGCAATTTGCAATGTTGTGTTTCTTTAATGCCACTTGTTTGTACTATTTCAACCTGACAAGCTTTTCCCAACTATTGAATTCTTTGTTATCCTGTGAAATGCAAAAAATAATATATATAGAATTAATGAGGAACTGTATGAGAAATTATTGAATTATTTATTCACCCTAAAACTGAATTATAATGGTAATTTAATTTTAATGAATATTTTCAAATAGATTGATGATTGTCAAGTTTTTTTTTCTCAGTCAGATTGGAGGAAATAAAATGTTTTTTTACTCAGATTTTTCACGCAGTTCTTTCTTCTTGTGCTTTAAATATCTTCATTTGATAGAGTGAAGATTGAGCATTTTCAGTTTCTTTGTCATTAATCATAAAATTACCTCCTACTATGTATTGGGGTGGAGCGAAAAAAACTTCTTGAAATTGGTATTGCCCAAATCATTATACAGTTTCGAACTGGCTAGAACAAATTGCCTCCAAATTTCAGTCAAAAATATTACCATCTTGAGGTTCCACATGTCAAGTGAATATTTATGGATGGGTTACCTATCTTTTAACATGATGAAAAACTGCTCTAGTGCAATGGTTCCCAAAGTGTGGGTCATCACTCCATGTCGATGAACTGGGGGTGGGGGGAATTCGCAAGAGAAGAAAAATTTTTCATTTAAAAAATATGCCCAAACTAAGAAAATGCCTTGACTCAGTTACCTTAGCAACTAATTTTTGAAATCAAATACTCTACTGTTCAGTTTTTCTTTTTTTTAGTGCAATTTTGATTTGCTTAATCATTTATTTCACACAAAATGACAAAATCTTTCTGTAAGAAAAATAGGGGGGTCTATCTGAGAAGTGATTCTGATGCAGATATGAACTAATTGGGCTCTAAAGACAGTTATTTTTATGAAAATTAAGTGCAAATTCAGCTCAACGCTGCTTTACTATGTTAGCGCATGCATTCATGTCAACTGAAGTTTTTGTTAGCTGAGGTATGACATTAGTTCGGAGATAGATATTGTGAAGTTGTAAATCATCATTGTATTGGAACTTAAAATATGTGATTGAGCATTTTCTTTTCAATTGCCTCTAGAAATTTAGCCATGACACTCAATGAACTTCACTTGATGAAATAAATGTTCAGAGCAGTTTTGTTCCGGATTGAATGGCCCAATATTTATTGGAATGCCAGGTTCTTTCAATTACAATTGGCTGAATGAATGAACGCCAGGGGCTCTGCCACCGGACTTATCCTGTTGCCGAGATCTCTTCCAGCCCAGCTTCGTGGCAGTCTGGAACAAAGTGAATGCACCTAACAGTCTGAGTGTGTAGCTAGTGTTGTGCTTGCTAATTCATCTATACTTCAAATTGTGAGTGAGGTGTAATGATTGAATATTTGTTACGTTGTAGGCCTGTTGCTCTCTGTGGCAAGACTTTTTAACGGGGAGATCGGCTCACATTCGCGCCTTGAAGTTGGAAACCACAGAAAACCAACTTCAGCCGACCACCACTGTGGTGCCAGTGGGGCTTGAACCCGGATCATCGCAATGCGAGTCCGTCACTCGACCACCACAGCGGCAATTACAATTAGCTGTATTTTTGGAATAAAAAAATTGAGAAACTACGATGATATAATTTAGCGTTTATGTTGAGCATTGTATTAGACCAGGGCCTGACAAAAAAAAAAAAAAAAAAAATTAGGCATCGCCCAATTTTTCTTAGGAGTTAAAAATGACATTTTGCTCAAGAAAAACAGTCATAAATAATGTTTTATTTTACTTTTCCCCATTTTAAAAAATAAGGCATAATGAAATCAAAAAATTTTGTGTCACTTTTTAGACTACAATTCAGAAGTTGACCCCGATTCAGCAACCACATTTAGGACACCAATATCAATTTTCTAGTTGCCACAGCAACCTGGGATTTGTCCAGTCTTGTATTAGACTCTTGTAGAGAAATGCTGATCACATGATCTAAATTTTTTTCTATTTATGCACATGAATGTTTTTTTATGCTGATGACTGAAAAAAAAAAAAAAAATCAAATTTATATACATATAATCTTCAGTTATCTTTGCTTAGAATGATTCATAATCAAGGTGTACACTGACTAATGACGTTTCTAAAATTGCCAATGGAAAATGAGCTTGACACCAAAAAACTTTTATAAGCATGAAATTTGAGACCTTTTGCCACAAAGCAGAATGTTTTGCATTGTTCCACAACAATCCCTGCCCCAACTGAAAATGTTATACTGTGGAAATTCTCATAATACAGTGGAACTTCAATAACTCGCACCTATTGTCAATTTAAGTAGATGTCAAGTTAGTGAGGGGTTTTTTCCATTTTATCTTACCAATTTTTTAAAAATCATTTACATATGCTTGTATATTGAACAATTTTATATTCCATCATCCACAAATTCATTAAATTTGATTAAATTGATCCGCAATTTTTTCTATGAAACATTTTCTTTTTAAGAATAATCCTTAATTAGGTGAAAAAAAAACATACTTTTTTTAATATTGCTGGAGAAGATCTGTTATTTATGAATGAGCAGTGCAATTGTCCATAATAACTTTCCTCCTCACATTTCAAAATTTAGCTCTCAATCAAAAACGTCTAAATCATCCACATTTGAATAGGGCAATCAGTGATTTCTGAAAATGTGAGTTGTGATAACTCAGTAAAAATCGTGGACGACTTAAGAAAGATGTCGTTGTCATGTGTTGAATTAGAGAAGAGACGTTTTCCCCAATTGAATTTAGTGCTGTACCAAACATGAGAATAATAAATGTCAATTTACCTAGGTTGCACTGTAAATGGTGTTTCTACACTAGAGCAGGACTGGACAAACACAGCAAAATAAATCTAGGCACAAGAATAATATTTAGGTGCCAAATTGTTTTTTGTCTAAAGAAAAAAAAAAAAAGTTCCTTTTGACTTTTTCAGGGCACTGACCCTTTTGCATGTTGGTGGACATGCTACTATAAACTCCAAACATTTTGTGCTGCACTCAGCCTGCAATTTAGTAACTACCTAAAAAAATTTGTGGTGCCAATACCAATTTTTTTAGTTCACATGGGATTTGTCCAGCCCTGTACTAGAATTCTTAGAATTCTGTGACTTAATCCAGTTTTTGATTCTGCTTCGGAAACCATTTGATCTTGGCTTTTTTTATCGAGCATGTGATTTACCAGTATTGCAACCATTGTGATATTAATAGAAAGATAAATCCTTTTCAAATTAAACTTGCGTTTTCCTCTATAAGGGAAAGTTCCCAAAATCCGCCTCACCCTCATCACTGTAAAATTAATGCTTTCATAATGGGTTACCCATGTTGTAGTCAATCAAAATAGAATGAAATAGACAAACTTTTTTGTAATCTTTCTAACTGAGCACAACTCGTCTATTGAAATCTATGGGCAATTTATTACCCAGTGAGTTGTGCCAGAAGTGTGTGTGTACCTAACAGTCTGAGTGCGTATCTGGTGTTGCATCTGATTTCTCAATGCTGCCATCTATATTTCAGAAATGAAGTGTAATGATTGAATTAAATTTTTACAGTTTATAGGTCTGTTGCTCTTTGTGGCAAGACTTTTGAAAGGGGAGATCAGCTCACATTTGTGCCTTGAAGATGGGAACGAAAGAAAACCAACTTCAGCCAATGGTGGGGTTCGAACCTGGGATCTCACGATGCGAGTCTATCACTATAAAAAAAAATGTTAATTAGTAATGCCAAAACTTTATTGCCATGGTCCGACAAATTAAAAAACAAAATTGGAGTCATATTTCTTAGAACGCACAAGCATTTTTTTTTAAAAAGTAAAAGAATCCTCATACCCCCATGGTACTGACATAAATTTCAAAATGTTCACGATTCTAATTTAACACACGTGGTATTGAAAACTATCACATTTGTTTGACTTGAATTTAAAACTAGTTCAACTAAGGGCCAAGTGATATTTCTGAGGCCCTACCTACTTTGCCACACAACTCCAGTTGTATATCGCCATACAGCAATTTCCAACTAATGGAGATGGGTGGGAAATGAGGACAGCCATCCATCGATGGTCATCCCAAGTTGGGTAGGTAAAAACTTGTTTCTAATGTTCTTAGGCCAGATTTGAACTCGCGGACCTTGACAGTAATGTTCATAGCAGAAGACGGACACTTAAGTAGGCACCTGGAAACTTCAGGTGCACTGAAGTTTCAACTACACTTTTTAGGTCCCCATGCATTAAGAATGCATTGGTTCGACTTTCCCCTGTTGTGTGTAGAGAGTTACAGATTGCGGAATCTTTTTCAAATTTCAAAAATGTTCAATATTTTCCTTCCCTTAGCTAATTAAGTTGTTTCTTTAAGTTGGTGAAAAAATATAAAATGGGGGGGGGGGGGGGGGGAACGAGATAAGGGACGTGCCTATTATCAGTTACGGCTGAAAATCATCTGCATGTGTGTATATGTATTGTCATGTAAAAATTTTAAGCAAAACTCATCTTTTCGCTCATCCCCAGTTCACCATTAAGACAATTTTTCATGGTTTTTTTTTTTTGTTATAATGAAAACTTATTCTAAGTTCTCTAAAACGAATGCTCTATTCCCCAAGAAAATAAAACATTTCACTTTTGCCTTAAGAAAAACGACCATGGCATTTGAAAAGCTCTCAGGACTAAATAAGTATGTTGTTCAGAGACATGCCCAAGAACAAGAGCCGACTCAAAATTTACAAAAAAAATATTAACAGAAAATGTAATATATTAATCAATTTGTTAATTTAAATGTTTTTTTGAAGGATGGTAACTCAAAATTCCACAAGAAAATTTTTGTGCCCCCTCCGAAGATCAATCTTGCATACGCCCCTGGTGGTGTTAGCCCCGGAACAGAATGTTTAACTGTTCTGTGACGAGCCCTGGGATTGTTCTGTGGTGAAAATCCAATACACATGTTTTTTGCACTTTTTCTTAAAATTCTTCCAAATTGTTTTGCGGCATACAATTTGTCATCACCTGGTGCAGACCAACCACGCTTATGGAAAATTAACCAAAAACAGATATTCAAATTCAATAAGTACTAAGTGACCACAGCTCCTAACAATGCAAACTACTAAGGAAATGCTAGACATCGTCCATTTACCTAGAGAATTTCTCCTCCAAGTCATAACAGGCTTAAAACATCAATTTCGTACCTTTCACTCAATCGGAATTAGCTAAAAAATTTGCTCTGAAATTAATAATGGATATGCCATCTTTGAAATAATGATGGAACAACAAATCCCCCTTTCCTCTGACAACAAGCATTTAACCCGCTATAAAAAAAAAAACACCAATATTTCAAACATAAATACCAGCATAGATTACAAATAGTTCAAGACACACAATGAAAAGAAACAATAACACACTTCAATAATATTATGAAATACAAAATTTTAGTTTCCCTTATTTATTCTGATGAAATTACATTTCACTTCTTTGCTTTCTTAGCCTGCTTTTCTTTCTTCTCGGCTGCTTTTGCCATCTTGGCCTCTTTCTTTGCAGCCTTTCCTTTCAAGGGTTTCTTGGCATCCTTAGCATCGGTTTTCTTTGCCTTCTTGTCATCTGGAACCTCGATTCCTCGCTTCTTCATCAGCAACAACTCCTTCTCTTTCTTCCTCTTCTCGGCGAACAGGTAAGCGTTACGCTTGTGAACGGCAGCATACGGATTCAATCGCAACATAATTCTGATGTTCTTCAGAGGATTCTTCTTCAGCACAAATTTCTCAGCCTGTCCCTTTGCTGGCCTGATGGCCCGGCGGATCTCGCAACTCTTCAAGAGACGACTCAGGTCTGTGGTGGTCATCTTGGGCATGGGGAGGTTGTAGTTCTTCTTCTTCGTAGACCCTTTCCTCCAGGTGCCGTACAATTCATCCAATGTGCGGAAAGCTCCCTCGGTCCAGATAATGAAGCGACCGACATGGCCACCGGGTGCTATTCTCAGCAGGTTCAGCTTCTCGACGTTGATGGTCTCAACCCCGGGGATGTTCCTGAAAGCCCGAGTCAGTCCGTTATCCTTCTTGTAGACAACAACCGGCCCGAGACGCTGGATTCTCCTACGGTTCCTCATTTTACCCTTGCCAGCTCGGAAACGCTTGGAGCTGTAGACCTTCTCAATGTCATTCCAGGCCTTGATCTTGCGGAGGAGCTGGACAGCCTGCTTGGTCTTGGTGTACTCCTGGATCTTGTCGGAGACGACCAGCGGCACCTCGGGGATCTCCTCGATGCGGTGGCCCTTGGACATCACGAGGGCAGGGATGCCGGTGGCGGCGATCGCTGAGCAGATGGCGTAACGGCGCTGGTTGATGTTGATCTTTCGGTGCCATCTACGCCAGGTCTTCGTCGGGGCGAACATCCGACCCCCGCGACACATGTTGCCGAAAGCACCTTGGCCAGATCGGTGGGTGCCACCACCTCGGACACGTGGGATACGAGCGACGGCGCGGCCCGTTCCCCACGATTCAGCAGAGGTCTGATGACCGGCTTCTTTCGACACGGCGTAGGGATGTCGGCGATTCTTGGCCATATCGTTGTGGATGAAGCTTACGATGTCAGGCCTAATCGGGGCCCTGAACACCGCTGGCAAACAAATCTGGATGCCCGATGGTTCGTTCTTCTCATTGTACACCGTTATGAGGGGTCTAGCCGCGGCTAAAGACATACTTAAGCAAAAATTACTCACAGTTCTTCACGAATAAGACTCAGTTCGGTCAGTTTTAGATGCCGTAAATTTCCGTACAAACCACGAAACAGCCACGAGGGCGAAACGACTTTGTGCAGCGCGTGCGCAGTGTTTAGCCTTTGAAACGACCAGCGGAAGAAAAGATTCACAAGCGATGAGGGCAACAGAAAAATGCTTCCGGAAATAATTTTTGTGAAATAAATAAATGAAAAAATTGGTGAGAAAAATTAATAATTTATAAGCTCTCGATTTTTTAAATGACAAGTTTTGATAGTTTTTTTTATTTTATTTGCCAGTGTCGATTCTCACCTGCGTAAAAAGCTTACCATACGTCACGCATGGAAGTTTTCAGATTTTAAAAATTCATTGTGAAGATATAAGTTTCACTTTCTACCATCTGGCAATTTTTTAGAGATTTCTGCAATACTTAGTGATTTTGTTTGGTTAATTTCGATATTATTTTCGGTGAAAATTGGCAATTACCCTAGAATTCAAATTCCCATGTTTTCAATGAGGATATGGTCAGAATGGTACCAATTCCACTGTGTCAACACTCCACATCTCTTGCTGCCATCTACCCATGCATCCTTCATGAGAACATTGATGAATCACAAAGAGGAATACAGAACTCAAGCCGTCATCTATTATGTAGAAAGTGAACGATAAACTATCCAACTAGTATTAATTGTGAACCACAGATGGCAGCAAATACGTGATATTTTTCAACTGCCTTAAGAGAAAAACATATTTCTCCTCGATGGTCAGACCCGCACTAATTTAAACGCCAATGAGTTGAATTTACGGCGGCCCTGATTAGATGTTTCTGATGTTTTACTCTTACACTTTTAATATCGAAACTCTTCTCAACCAATTAAACCCATCGAGGAGAAATAAAGATGAAATTTATTTCTCCTCTAAGATTAAACCTTATTACCATTAAAGCCAAGTGCACTGTATAATCAGATCAATACTTCCATATATCACGTGATTAGTTTTTTGTAAACAAAGATCTAGAATCCGTGGTATTTAAAGGGTTTTGAAGTTCAAGAATATCCAATCTTTTTATACCCGTTAAATGTTGACGCGATTTGTATTTAGATTTATTTTAAATGATTCACCCAAAGGACAAACGTGACTCGTTTTTATTAATGATCACCCGATGTTTTTGATTTCATTCATAATTAGAGTCACCAATGCTTTGCTGAAATACATTTTCCCCGTTAAATCTGTGATTAGTAGCGATCAAAAAATATACGTGAAATGTCAATCGCGTTCCGTTCCCGTTTTCCTGAGAAAAAATTGGACTGTTTTCGATTTGAAGCAATGCGTTAAGCAAAACATGCACATCGCATCCGAGGATGAGCTTCATGTCATTTTCGCTGGTCAAGAACTCGAGGATGAAATGTTATTACAGGTAATTGAGTTTTCGTGGGGAGAAGAATCTGATTGCCACATTCATTTTTTGTTGTTGTTGTGCCCTATCAGAGGTTGTCTTAACACATGGGCTTACCCAGGGCCTCCTCCTTAAGATCATATTAGGCTTTCCTTGGCAAAGGGATTTTTCTTACCGCAGGCTAGAAATACTTTACAATTTATATACTTACTCTTGAAAACTGCAACCAGATCTTATTATCACGAGGCCTCCCTTCTGTGCCCATCCTTTATCACGGGCCATCCACACAGGAATCTTCATGGCAATTAAATCTGGTACTACGATTTTTGAGAGAAAGTATGTAAATTCTTAGACCAGTACTTCCAACCAGGCTTAGTCAGTAATTCCCTATCACATATATATGTTACAGTAAATGTGATAAATCTGTCATAATAACCTGTTATCATGCATACTTACCAATCATCTTGGTAACTTTGATATATTTATGTATTTTGCCAACGAATATGCATAATACCCAAGTGCCATTTGTTAATTTGATTAAATATTGAAAACATTATCACTTTTATCTAGTGATTACGCATAATAATCAAGTGTCATTAGTGAATTTAGTAAGTACTTGTAATTGATCACCTTTGTCTGCAATTATGTATAATACCCTAGTGTAATTGGTGAATTTGATAAATATGAAAAAAATTCCAAATGTGTGATGAATATTGTCAGACTCCAGATATAATGACAACAAATTTTACGATCATATCCCTGATGTAATGATACAATACATGTGTGACTTATTGGTTATAGTATATCATATGTAGTTTACCAACAATGTGATGCTTGTGTATTAAGCATGATCGTTGGTAAAAGTGATTAATTTCAAGAAACTTATCAACAATTATACTTGGGTACTATGCATAATCTCTGGTAAGAGTGATTGATTTAGGAAAATTTAACAAACTTGTCAAAATGCTTGGCAATTTTGCATTATAACCAGATTTATCACATTTACAGTAACATATATACATGTTAGTTCAAAACCTTGAAATTGGCCAGTTGACCCGGTCAATGTTCAAATATCAGACTTTTGCGAGGCCCCTATATAACAATATATATCTTGTATGATATAAATATTCCTATATAGGTCTACAGTGATACCTAAGATATCAATAATATGATTGTTGATATGATGACCTTTGCTCGTTAGGGTTGCCATAGCTAACCGTAAAAATTATGGTTAGCTTATAATTTTATAAATGGCCGACATGGTCACATAAAATGCTCCTAATGAAGTGATGCCCCTGAATCATAGGCATCGATATACTGGGCCAGTCTGGGAAACACCTGAAATTTCAGACATTGGCCGGCCAGTTGGCAAACTGGTCAATTTTGGGCTTTGGCAGAAACATATAAAGTATATATGTATTAGGTATATTTGCTCAGTAATTCACTATCATTGGCGTTAAGGAAAGGGGACCCATGTACTCCCATGTGTTAGCGAATACCACCTTGCTCTTTAGATGTAGGTGCGTAGCAGAAAGACACCTGCCATGTAGCGGTACTATCATTTTAGTATCATTCGATGTTGAAGTGTGAGACCGGACGCATGCAAGAAAATGCGCTCCCGATGGGTCTCTGATGTATCATATAATTTAATCATTTAATTAAATCTCTCATATTAACGATTCTGTCTCTCCATCAAGAAACGTCTCATTCGTTTAGTCTATAATTCAGAAGTGGGATGACATAGACATAGATATATAGTGATAACGATGATGCTATGCATATCCCACGTGCGTTGATGTTTATGAACTAGAGCCCACAATCGGCAGCTTGCGAAGTTTGTCTTCTCGACGACGAAACAAAAAAAAAAAAGTATCTTCTTTTCTACTGATGATTGCCGATGACGTCCGCTGGTTGCTGTTTCCGATGTCACCCGAGGATATCCGAAGTCTACCGAGGATTGCCGAAGTATACTAATCGCTGTTGAGGTTAAAGATTCCGTGGATCTCCGATGTTACCGAAGATATCGATGTCTCCCGACTATTGCCGATGTCACCCGAGGATTCCCGAAGTAGTCTAATGGCTGTTGAGGTTAAAGATTCAGCGATATTTCCGATGTTCCAGTGATTCTCCTATCCTTGCTGGTGAAAATATGATGATGACTGATGTTGTGATGATTTAGTGCGCGATATTAGTATATGCAGTGCGAGATATTAGTGCGTGTATGATGTATATTATTCTGCGACGTTTCCGATGTGTCGAGGTGTTGTGATGGTGAGAGTGCGCGAGTGTGATGTTTAAAATTTTGCGCAAACTTTGATTGATCCACAGTGAATTTATTTCACACATTATTATATGGTTCCACGTTTGACGATGCGAGGGTTATATTAGCGCGCAAGTGCGATGTACAAGATTTTGCGCGAGTTTCGATTAATTTTCAGTGAATTCATTTTTTTTTATTCATTTCTTTTCGTGTATATGCAGTGAAGTGATTTATTTTTTTATTGTTGCCATGTAGTGGTGAGTTGAACTATTTTCGTTTCATGATCAGAGTCAATTTAATGCTATATTCCGTATCATTATTTAGCAATAATACCATAGCACTGGTCATTTTCTTTTCTTTTATTATTATTATTTTCTTTTAATATTGCAAGATGTCATTCTTAGCGAAAGCGAGAAAAGGTGACTTGAAAATTCTCGCCGAGGAGCTTGGGGAAACAGTTGATCCCGATTTTAAAGTTGCTGATTTAAAACTATTAATTCTAAACTCGAAGAATTATGAGGAAGAATTTGTTAGGGTCCTTGTCGATACCGTTATAGAAACTAGAATACAACGAGAGATTGATGAGCGCGAGGAAAGGAAGCGTCAAAATGACATGGAGATGAGAAAGCGTCAGGATGAAATGGAAATGAAAAGGATGGAATTGGAATTGGAAAAGAAACGGTTAGAACTGTCTCTAAGTTCAATTGGTGGGGGTCTAGCGAGGGAAAATGATAGTTCATTTAAAGTAGATCTTCATAAATTGATCCCAAAATTTGATATGAAGAATGATATTAGCTTATTTATGACCTCTTTTGAGCGTCAAGCTAAGATCATGTCCATCCCGAAAGAACATTGGGTTACGCATCTCATTAGTGTATTACCATCAGAAATTGTTGCTCTCATTGCCAGAGAACCTGAGCAGGAAGCTGCTGAATATGACTATGTTAAGAAACTTCTGTTGAGACGATTCAAATTGTGCCCTGAACAATTCCGTCAGCTTTTCAATAACCACAAGAAAAGTTCGGAAATTACGTGGAAGGACTTTGGTTTCGAATTGAGAAATTATTTCGAGGAATGGATAAGCGGATTGGGAATAAAAGATTTCGAGGGGCTAAAAGAACTTATCGTGACCGATCAACTAAAACGTAGTGTGAATACAGATGTTCGTAATCATTTCATTGATGAATGGTCAAAAATCACAACCGTGGTAAAGTTGACAGAAATGCTTGATGAATATGAAAGTGTGGTCATGAGCACTTGTAAAAAAGTGTATAATAATGAATATTCAAAAGGCTCTAGACCGCCAACTCAAAACTTGACTCGAGAAAAATTTAACAAAAACAAACCACAGAAAGAAGATTATCATTGGCGAAAGGACATTGATACTGGTAAACCTGCAGACCATAATGCGTGTTATAACTGTTACCAAAAGGGGCATTTTTCCAGAGATTGTCCTAAACCAAAAAGGGTGAAGTTCTGTACATCTTGTAAAAAAGAGGGTCATGGTACCAAAGATTGTTCAACAAAACCAAAAAATCCTCTGGTGAACACAGCTATGTTCATGCCGAAAATAAACATTCCTTCTCACAACAAAACTGTTCGTATCAATGAGGTTGAAACTGAAGCTGTTGTAGATACAGGTGCTGACATATCTATGATGAAACAAAATTTTGCTCAAAGGGTAAACGCCGACGTTCGTAATGATGTTATTTCTCCTATTAGAGGTATTGGTGGTCTTAGTAAACCTCTAGGAATTACAGAAGTGAATGTCGCCATAGATAATGTAGTAATGAGAAGTATTACATTCTATATAGTAAAAGACGATACTTTTGAGGGACCAAATGTACTCATTGGTAATAATGTTATCGATTCACCGGAATTAATCATGATACGGAAAGAAGGAAAGTCACAGTTCCTTAATATCGATGAGTTTGATAGATTGTGTAAAATTCAGGTCGAGGAAGTATGCCAAATACCAATAAAGAAAAATAGAGGTATTTTGCGTGGATTCTGGCATGATGAGAATAGCGAGCCTGATTCCAGTGTTGATGTTTCTGATGTTATGGTTGCAAAAGCAATCACAAGCAATAGGCAACCTATTATTTGTGAAGAAATTAAAGTTGGCGATGTCATAAAGGAACAAGAAAAAAATAGGCTGTGCGAATTACTTAATGATTATCGTTCATGTTTTGCGAAAGAACCTGACGAAATCGGATGCATCAATACAGCTGTGATGCACATAAATGAAATTCCAGGAAGCAAACCGGTAGCACGATCTCCATACCGTGCTTCACATTATGAAAGACAAATACTGCGAAAAATTACAACTGAAATGAAAGATCAAGGAATTATACGAGATAGTATATCGGAGTACAGTAGTCCAGTACTACTTGTTCCCAAAAAGACTGGTGAATACAGAATGGTGATTGATTACAGGCAGTTAAATGCTCAAACCGTGAAAGATAAATTTCCCCTTCCATGTCTTGATGATTTGCTTGACCGTCTTTCAGGATTTAGCATGTTTTGCATTCTCGATGCATGTCAAGGATTCAACCAGATCCCAATGGATGATGAATCATCACGTAAAGCTGCGTTTACAACACCTGATGGGCATTTCGAGCCAACTCGTTTATTTTTTGGATTAGCAAATGGGCCTCCAGTTTTTCAGCGTGCGATGTCTGTTGCTTTGGGTGATCTATTGTGGAACACTGTAACATGTTTTGTTGATGATATATTTTTTGGCGCATATGATTTCGATGACATGATGGTAAAATTGAAAAAGGTTCTGGAAAAACTGCAAACAGCTGGGGTGACATTGAAACTATCCAAATGTGAATTTTGTATGCCTGAAGTGGAATATCTTGGTTTCGTGGTAAACAGAGAGGGATTGAAGCCTGGGCCAAGGAAATTAGTTGCTATAGCTGAGTATCCAGTTCCCAAGACTAAAGAAGAACTACGACGATTTTTGGGTTTGACTGGTTTCTTTCGGCGCTTCATAGAACGTTATGCTATCATAGCATTTCCCCTTAACCGTTTACTTAGGAACAATCAGTTATTTGAATGGAATGATGAACAAAAAACTGCTTTTGCGATCTTGCGAGAAAAACTAGTGTCACAACCGGTGTTAAAGTTATTCGATCCTCGTGATAAAACAGAATTGCACACTGATGCAAGTGCGGTTGGATTAGCAGGTATGCTACTTCAACGGGACAATAGCAACAATCTAAGGCTGGTGTACTGTGTGAGTCGTAGAACTCATCCTAATGAAGAAAAGTACCACTCCAGTCGTCTTGAACTCATTGCTGTTGTATGGTCAATGACGCGACTTCGACCGTTACTACTTGGCTTGAAATTTACGCTTGTTACCGACTGTTCTGCTATCATATACTTGAACACTCAACGAAATATTAAGCCTCAAATTGCGAGATGGGCTGAACAACTTAGCGAATTTGATTATGAGGTGAAACATTGTCCTGGAAAGAATATGACGCACGTCGATGCTCTCAGTCGTTCACCTGTGGAAGAATGCGAAAATACATCGTATGACGGGATTCGTTCTAACGGTCCAAGCGAATTTAATGTAAATCCCAAGGCATTTTACATTTCCAACGAAAGAGATAGAGTTTCTCTTATTCAGTCTCAGGACAAAGAATTGCAGAAAATTATTTCCGTTCTCAAGAAGCCAGTATCTAAACGTACTCATCATGATAAATCTACTATTGATAACTATGAGTTGAATGAAGGTATACTTTATCGCATCGAAGAAATTAATTGCAAGCAACGAAAGTTGTTTGTGATGCCACGAACCATGAGAAAATACCTTGCTGTGAAATATCATGATTTTTCAGGTCATTATGGTGCAGAAAAAGTAGTACAGATGATCAGAGAACATTTTTGGTTTCCAAAAATGGTGAGCTACGTCAAACAACATGTGAGACAGTGTGTGGTCTGTGCATTTACAAAAGCACCGTCAGGAAAGAAACAAGGGAAATTGAACCCTATACTCCCAGGTAAAAGACCGTTTGAAATTATTCACATGGATTTCCTAGGACCATTGATATCCAGTTCTCATCGCAACAAAGAACTTTTGGTCATTATTGATAACTTCACGAAATTTGTTCGTTTACGACCGTGTCCTAATTGCTCCACGAAGAGTGTACTCAAGTACTTTGATGAATTCATCAGTGATTATGGAACTCCCCATCGTGTTATAACTGATCGAGGAACCTGCTTCACGTCAAAAGCATTTGAAGATTACTGTAAATTGCATGGAATCAGACATACACTTATCTGTAGTCAAAGGCCACAAGCAAATGGTCAAGTCGAGCGTATAAACAGAGTTCTTATACCTATGATAACCTCGTCTGTTAAAACTGAGTCGCATAGGGATTGGGATCGAGTATTGCCTGAAGTGCAAAGATCAATAAATTGGGCACCCAGTAAGTCCACAGGCAAGTCCCCTTTTGAACTTCTACATGGATACAAACCCGAAAGACCTGGTTACTTCCCACCGGAATTATTGCCAACTTCTTCCGAATATGAGTCACCAAACAAATTGCGTGATCAAGCTCGAGAAAATATTCTGGACTCAAAAGAGAAAATGAAAGAGATGTACGATGCTCATCACAGCGTTGCTTTTAAATATTCTATTGGTGATGTGATAGTGGTACGACGGTTACCAGAGCAGACCGGAGTAAGCACCAAAACACAAGCAAAGTACCGAGGTCCAATGGTGGTTGCTGGAATACTGCCATCAGACACATATAAGATCACTGATTTTCGTCAAAGTGGTCAAGGGCGAGGAAGACGACAAAATTATACAACAACAGCCCATGCATCTCAGATGAAACTATTCCATCTTGTTGACGATGAAGATCAAGTTATTGACTCAGAGCTCAATGACGATGATGATGGTGAAGTGAAACAAATCAACGATAATCATGTATCAAATGCATGTACACCGAGAGAGGAATATTGCGATCCTGACAATGATTCAAACACAGTGAACCGTACTAAAAGGGCGAGAAAATTGCCGTCGTATTTGAAAGACTATGAACTATGAGAGAACTGTCATTATTTTCTGACTTCAATTCATATTATGTGTGTTTACTAATTTTTGTACTTTGTTATATTTTGACATTTATATTGTGTATCGTATTTTATAGTTTCCATAATTACTTTTGCAATTAGTGTATTTGTTGATATACTCCAGAAAAATTGTGCTGTGCAAAATAATGTATCATGTGAACGAGGACGTTCTTGTAGCAGGGTGGCCGAATGTTAGCGAATACCACCTTGCTCTTTAGATGTAGGTGCGTAGCAGAAAGACACCTGCCATGTAGCGGTACTATCATTTTAGTATCATTCGATGTTGAAGTGTGAGACCGGACGCATGCAAGAAAATGCGCTCCCGATGGGTCTCTGATGTATCATATAATTTAATCATTTAATTAAATCTCTCATATTAACGATTCTGTCTCTCCATCAAGAAACGTCTCATTCGTTTAGTCTATACATGTCTCCGCCTTTGGATAAGATACAATTTGATATTAGACCAAAATAAAAAATAGCAACTTTTTGTCCTGTGGTTAAAACTCAAAATCTCTTTCAATGTTTTTCTAGAAGGAGACACACACATAATGCTGCTCCTTCCCCACATACTTCACTGAGACATTTAATTCAAGACTTTTAGTTTGCTTGTTACATTGCTTTTTGATAATATTATGGTGTAAATTATTTTACATTGAATGTCAATTACTCCAGCCTAGATCGCTCAGCTTATACTTCTTGTGGGGGACATGAACACTAAAGTGTCTAAATGATTAGACATTTCTTACTTCTCTAATTATTTCCAAACTCACTTGCTATTTATAAGAGCATTAGTGAAAATGGAAGAATGCATCTATATATATATAATAACATGTCATGACTGATTCATCATCACAAGCCGAAACTGCTGAAGCTACAAATATCAAATTTGTTTTTGTTTTCATGATGTAAAGACTCACTAAGAAGGGTTTTTGAAATTCGACCCTTAAGGGGGTTAGAAGGTAGCAAAGAGAAATCGTGCTGAACAGAAACCGCTGAATCTATAGTCATGAAATTTGGTCAGAAGTTTTATTTCATGACGTAAAGACAAACTAAGAAGAGGTTTCTCCAAATTCCACTTCTAAGGGGGTTATATGGTAACAGAGAAATCTCTCTCATGCAGAGCCAAAACTGCTGAAGCCAAAAACTTTCATGAAATTTAGTCAGAAAAAATTCCTGAAATTTGGTCAGAAGTTTCATTTCATGACATAAACACTAAGAAGGGTCTTTTTTTGAAATTCGACCCTTAAGGGGGTCATGGGAGGTTGAAAGGTAACATACAGAAATTACACTAAGTTGGAACCTATGAATCTATAGTCATGAAATTTGGTCAGAAGTTTTGTTTCATGATCTAAGAAGATCATAAAACTATGATGATGAAGTATCATGATCTAAGAAGATCCTTCATCAACTAAGAAGGGGTTTCAACCCCTACGGGGATCATAAGGGTTTTCAAAAGTAACACTAAAGCCCTGTTTACATGTGCAATATTGGGGCATTGGAAGTTCTAGGAAGTCGTCGGTGAAATTTCTTGAAGCAGGTTTCAAACCCGCTCTTTCTATTTCTCATGTAAACAGGGCTAGAGAAATCACACCAAGCTGAAACCGCTTTAAATCTATGGTCATGAAATTTAGTCAGAAGTTTTATTTCATGAAGTAAAGACTAACTGAAAAGGGATTTTTTGAAATTCGATCCCTAGGGGTTCCAAAGGTAACAGCGAAATCACTCTGAGCAAAGACCACTAAAATTCATGAAATTTGGTTACCAGTTTTATTGCATGATGTAAAGACTAACTAAGAAGGGGTTTTCTAAATTAGACAATTAAAGGGGTCATGGGGGGGGGGGCAGTTCAAAATAACAGAATAATATATGTAATATATACAATATATATGTAACATTTTGGTCAGTATGCATTATAATGTAGAGACTCACTGAGACGGAGATTTTTTTTTAAAATTCAACACTCTGGGGGAGGGGTTCAAAGGTTATATGGAGCAATCGTCTCTGAGCTGAAATCATTGAAACTGTAAATATGAAATTTAGTCAGTATTATATTTTATAATGTAGAAAGTAATGTCTAAGATGGGATTTCCGAAAGTTTGTCAGCCATGGGGGTCATGAGGTGTTCAAATGCTATATGGGGGGATAGTGTCGCAATTAATTTTCAGATTACCAAATCCACACGAGTGAAGCCAAGGTAACAGCTAGTATGTGATATAAGCCTTTATATGAGTCTATACATGCACACTCTATAGCATATTCATTTTATCTCTGCAGAGTGCAGGTTTACCTTCAACAAAATACTTACATATCAAGAAAATTCAAGCATTATCGTGTTTACTTCAAAATATCGAAGGTAGGTGGCTTCTCCAGCATGAACCCAAAACAAGCAGGACTCTGACAATCATAAATATGTTAAGGGCCATGCATATTATGTATATGAGTGCACTCACACAATATGTTCGTCATTCTCGATTCGTTAGAAATTCCACAGAGGAATGCAAATGCATACGAGGTGCATGTGAAGTCAAGTAGTAGCAGTAGTATATTCATTTGGCCACTGTGTGGTCGTGTGGGTATCCTGCTGAATTCTCTACGACGAACCTGGGTTCGTCGTAGAGTGGTGGTTGGCGGAAGTTGATTTCCTTGTGGTTTTTTAAATTTAAGGCTTGAATGTGCAAGCCTGTCTCCCATTTGGAAAAAAAAAAGCCTCTCCACTGGGAGCAGGTACAATTGTAACATGATACTTATATGGGATGAAAAACTAAGCATTTGTCATTTACACTTCAGAATATAGAAGGTATATAGTAGCACCACTAGAACACAAAATATGCATAACTCTGGTGCAATAAATACATTAGAACCAAATGCAAATTCAGAACACACATTCGAGCATCTACCAAATTGTAAGAAATTCTTCAGAGGAATGTGTAAAAGGTGCATGTATGATTAACTAGTATAAAATTCATTTAAAAATAATAATGAATGCAGAATAGTTCATATTTGTAGTTTGACATCATGTAAAGATGATATGAAAGGTATCTCTGACCCAAATTTCAAATTATGGTTGCATTAAGGTAATGGCTGAAACAATAGATACCCCTCCCCTCCTATTATGGTACGATTGAGCCATTCCATAGGTAGACATGAACCATGGATGATGGGTGAGAAGATCATGAATGTAACATTGTTGTAACAAACATTGTTACATTGAATGTAACAAAGCAGAATATGCCGAAATGTGCGACATACGTCGCAGAACAACCCGTACTATTGCAGAACAATCTGGAAGAATTTTAAGAAAAGTGTAGAAAAACGCTATTATTCATATGTAAATTTTTACCGCAGAACATTTTCAGTCAGCTGAGGGCTCGTTGCAGAACATTGCAAAACATTCTGCTTTGGGGATTGTTGCTAACTAGTACATAATGGATATTTGTAAAATTTTATTTGATCTACAGTTATATACTGGAGTGGATTCATGTTTGTCTTACTCTGCCGAATTTTCAACACGTGACTTGAGTGATGAAAATGATTCTATCAAATGTATTTGTTTTAAAGGACTGTGATGTCGGAGAGCAGAGTATAATTCATGCCGTCCCATCTCGAAAGGCTTGTAACACGTGTTCAGATGAAAACGAATCTCCTTGTGCCAGATCTGAGCATGGGTGTTTCTTTAGTAAGGGTCTGGATGAAGAGCAAAATGGTGAAAATATATTTTTACTTTATTACATGTCTTTCCACCATGTATAATGTTACTGCCCACATATTTTATCTGCATGGCTATTGACTGGTTTTTCCTCTCAAACTGAAATTGGTTATAAGATAATGATGAATTCACTCCTCAGTCATAAGCTTTACAACTGGACAAATTTATCGTGAATTGTGTAGAACTATGATGACTATTATGCAGCATAATATCCGGAAAATAATTGTTTCCTTGATATCTCTGGCTGAGAAAAAAGCCATCTATATCTCTCTAAACCGTCCCACCCGGGGGCCATTTCCTGAAGTTAAGAGAGGCTACTAATGCCTCTACTTCAGCGCCTCACGACACAGTGCGTGAAATTAGGAAGGCAGATTCATGTGTCTCCAGTGGTGTAGATGGTAGCATGCTTGCCCGGTATGCAAGAGGCCTGGGTTCGAGTCCCGGCGGAGACGTGATGACTTTTCTTTCCGAGCTCACCTCAGCATAATATCCGGAAAATAATTGTTTCCTTGATATCTCTGGCTGAGAAAAAAGCCATCTATATCTCTCTATGATGACAATGTTGTAAATTTCAAGTATCAATATTTATATCAGTTTTTTAATATTTTCTAAATTATTCATGATGATGTAATAGTTAAAGAAATTAAAAATTGTATATTTCATCTATGTTCTGCTAAAAAGTGGTTTTTCAGTTTTCGGGTGTAAAATAGATATGAAACTAGCAAGTTTTCATTTAATACTACTTTGATAAAATCAAATCTTTTCACCCTATTAATGGTTTTTGAACAGCACATGTGCACATTTTCTACATCTTTTTATTTGGGTCCTATAAAAACAATAACTTGTTTTCCACAGAGTATGCCATGAGGCTTACAAACCTAAGTAATAGCTAACAAACTTTCAGAGAAACTCTTAAAATTGCAATACAGCATAATACGAAAAAGAAAAATCAAATCAACACATGTATAATAACAACACACTGATTCAGTTTAAAAGTACAATATAGCACTATTGGATGCCATAAGTTATCAATGCAAATATTAAAAAGAAAAGGAAAAGATTTGTACACACAATACATACACGAATAGATAAATATACGACCACACATGTATATGAAAATAGTGAGTAAAGATTGAATTAAAATAATAATAAGTACAGTAGAGTTGCACTTATCCGACATAAATGGGCAGGCGGAATGTTGGATAATAGGGAGGTGTTAAGAAAAAGCCTATTAAATGTCAAACTATGTTATCATTTTACACATTACGAGCCTAATAATCATGTTTTACAGCAAAACAATAGAAAAAAATTAACTGAAAAAAAACTTGTACAAGTCGACTGCAAAATAAGTCCCTCACGAACGGAGTCCAGAGTAGTTGGCAGTAGTTGTGGATTACTAGAAAAGGAATTTATGAACCGTGGGAAGCAAGAAAGCCATCTGTAGTAAAGGATTATTGATCAGACATTGATCATGTAATGGTTGATTGGTGTTTAATATAGATGACATGATGTTTAATCTTTTTTTAATGCTCAAAAACCTGTTGTTTTTTCTCCCAAATTTTGAACTGGCTTTTGTATTTTTCCTAGGACATTTGAATGAAAATCTTAAGAGTTACAAGAAAAGACATTTTTTCGTATATTGCTCTCATCCCTGCAAAAGTATGACACCCGGGAAACTTCGTGTGCGATGCTTATTATGTAAAGAAGGTACATTGACTCTGAATAGGGTGAGTATTAAATTTAAAATGCATGATAAAAACATTACTTAATGCTAAGCAAAGGGATTATTTTTCACTGCTTTTTAAAAATAAATTATTTTATTTATATACAAATACAAATACAACGCCACAACAGGCAAATTGCCCAACGAGGTGGCTGACTTAAGAACATCATGTATCCCCGAGCCATTTTTTTGGAGGCCCTACCTACTACTATTACACCACACATGCCCCCCCCCCGCGGAACCCCCCAAAGAATCAGTACATGCGGGAATGTGAGTGTACGTGTAGTGAAACCTGACGTGAAATTTTGTTTCTCTGTAATGCTTGTTATGTGCAGTGCTGCCATCAGATTTTCTAACTATGAGTGAAGTGTTATGATTGAATGATTTATCGTTGTAGGACTGTTGCTCTCTGTGGCGAGACTTTTTAACGGGGAGATCGGCTCGCATTTGCGCCTTGAAGTTGGGAACCACAGAAAACCAACTTCAGCTGACCACCACTGTGGGGTTCGAACCCGGATCCTCGCATCGCGAGTCCGTCACTATAACCACTCGACCACCACAGCGGCCATTATAATTTGTTTAAAAACACTGTTGTTCGTATATTTCAGGAACCAGCCTGTTGGGAAGATGTCCTCATTCCTGGTCGCATTCGAGGTGTTTGCCATGCAGAGAACTGTGATGGATCTGTTGCTCAATTTTATTTCAAATGCGCTAATCATGTGACACTGCCTGGAGACTCTGCTGTGGCTCTGTATCTCATAAAAAATAATTTCAAAGAAATACCTTGCATTGCATGCACAGATATCAGGTATAATTTTCTTTTTTCCCTATTTGTAAGTCTAGAGCGTTATTAAAACAATGAGAACAATTGGAAAAAAATTCATTTCCTTTTTTCCCTATATATCATGAATGTGCTGTTATGTTGAACACAATCAAGAAATTTTGATATCTTAGTTAAGTAGATCACTCTTATTTTAGGAAGTAAGAATTTGATTAAGAATGGAAAATTTTCTTCACGTGCATTTCTTCATTTAGGAACAAATTAATTTTACAGTTTAAGAAACCATGATCTTTTGATTTAACAACACTTGAATATTTCAGGGTGATTTTCTAGTGGTAATCAACCGATTATGAATATATATATTTATTATATATTAAATAATGTTGTCTCTGGGAGGGAAGTAGGAGAGGGGGCACTTTATAATAAGTTTCAGATGTTGCTATGCATCTTTTTTGGATAAATAAAATTGAAATTTTTGCAAAATATATTTCATGTTAAAACAATAGTTCAATTTCTTTATGACTAAATAAAATATTTTCATTTATCTTTCAAATAATAGTATGTAATAATTCCCTTTATTGTTTTCATTTCTTTATTTTAGCCAGTTGGTATTAGTGTTCCCATGTAAAGATGGACATGTAATATGTTTAGAGTGTTTTGGACTATATTGTAGCTCACGTCTCAACGAAAGAAAATTCATACAGAGCGAGACATTGGGCTATACACTCAACTGCCCAGGTAAATAGAAAATTGAATTTGATATTATTCCATAGGTAATGTGATGCTTAACTCAGTGTTTGTCAACCTTTCTGAAAACACAAGGACCAGTAAAATGCCTGAAACAATATGACGGACCACTTGTGTCCTGTATTACGGGACATTCCTGTAATTTTTGTTGTTCCAATTTTTTTATACATTTGTTCTGCTTTTTCAATGATATTTATTTCAATTTGTAATATTTACACACACACAGTGTTTTTGTAATATAAATTATATTATGATAATTATGACAAAAATTATGAATAATATTCATCTCACATATTTGTCAGGTTTGCCATTTTGTCTTCATTTTTTGCAATTTTTATTGCAATTGGTGATTCTGCCTACTTCTGACAATGTTTTTGATGACAATTGGTGATGTCTTGTATTTAACTAATTACTATTTAAGATCCCAGTTTACCATATTTTTCTCAATGAAATATGGTCATCAAGTCATTTGAATATTTTTTTCATGAAATACATTTTTGTTTACTGTGATTTGTAGCACTTCTACACACTTTCAGCAATTTTAGCAGTAATTGCATTTAAAGCAATGAATTGCAATTTTGCAAAACTTATTGATATCCCGTATTTAGGATCACAATATTTCCTGCTTTCTCATTGATGATGTATGGTGAACCTAAGTATGAAAGTATAATTTTATTTGAACCCATATGGATATTACTAATATCAATTACAACAGATGAATAATTTTATCAAGTCTATCTGTGGACCACATATGCCATCATCATGAACCGTAGGTTGAGAAATGCAGCTTTATTCAATAGTTGAACTTTTTCACTTCATGATAACAATCAATATCCATCTTGAATGCATCTTCCTGATTATTTCATCAGTTTTATATTTATACACTATCATTGTTACATACATTATTTATTTTCTTTGTCTGTTTATTTTACAGCTGGTTGTTCAGATTCATTGATTGAAGAACCTTATCATTTTAAACTTCTTGGAGAAGATCAGGTAAAATATGAAAGGGTACTTATATTGACTTGTCATGTTCAACCATCTGTTGAGTTCAGTATAAAAAAGTACAATGTAAAACTAGTTTGTGATGTGCCTGATAGATATCATAGTTTTGTGCATTAGCTGGCATGCCCTAAAACATAGGCGGTGGTAGACTTGGAAGTCTGGGGTGGGGGGTACGATGATGATGGTGATGACAATTCATATATACATTAGATCAGTTGACTCCACCGTTGATGCCCATGCCCCTGTATCTCTGTCCATGTCCTAAAACTCAGGAGATAACAACTTTTTGGATGATGTCTAGTCCATTACTGGCACGTCAAGAAAAGCAAAATTTTATAAGGATCACATTCCCTAAAGGAAAAAAAAATGTATATGTGGTGCATGTACGGAAAAGTTGTAGCAATAAGGATCACAGAATACATTCAAAAGATAGATATTGATTTATGTATTTGTATGTGCATGTAAGTGAATCAAAATAAAATAATGTTTTTTTTTAAAATTAATTCCATTAATAAAATGGAAATTGTGCATTTACTTATTGCTATAATTTAATTAAAATCATCTTTTAATATGAAATAAAAATATTTCTTGCAAGTTTTTTACATATTTTCAGATTATTGAAGAAATATACTATCATTTTTGTATTACAACATCATGTTTTGCCTTGCAATTCATTTGTTTTTCGTTCTGCTTATTCTAATCCTATACACACACATGATCAAGGAATACAAAAATGTTTTTCAATTCGTACTTCTGTCACCATCTAATTTATGCACACAAATATACTTCTATATGCAAACTGCACTGAATCTGTGACTCAAATTTCCTTTGTTTTAATAATTTTCAAATTTATATTTCAATGTTTCCCAGCATACCAGCAGAGGGATGTACGGCAAATTGCACATTACAGATACAGTTTATATTTTATTGTACGATTGATTACAAAGATTTTTCAATTTTTAATTACCATAGTCGCACATCTGTTACATTTTTTGTGACTAAATTGCAATTTATTGCAATTATGGAATGGGTAATGAGTATCATATTTTTGGTATCTTCCTACAGTATTGCAGATATGAGAGGTTTGCAGCAGAGGAATACGTATTACAAGCAGGAGGTGTGCTATGTCCTCAACCTGGTTGTGGTGCAGGTTTATTTCCAGACCCTGACTGCTCTAAAGTCACTTGTTTGACTGAAGGTGGCGGTGGATGTGGGGTGAGTGAGCAACTCATTTATCATAGTACTTCATACTGAAATGGAGATAGTTTGCACACTTCCTGGTAGTTGAATAATGTAGATGCCCCACCTATTGTGACAAGTGTCAACAATTTAGCATTTATCACTTTAAACATACTTTCTTGAGAGAATTTATTTCAATACAACACAAACGATATGACTAGAGGTGGTGTTCGGTCAAAAAAAAAAAAAACTGAAAAGAGAAGTGCTTCAAAAGGCTCTGAAAAATTTGGGAAGAAAATTGAAAGAAATATTTAAAAGAGTAAGAAATTCAAACAGTTTTTCATGTTAAAGTGTCAAATGAGCAATACTTTGTAATGTTGTCTATGAGAAAAGTGCCTGGTAGTCCTCTAAGTGATTCAAAAGAGCATGTAAAGAGGTTGCAAATGTGGACATCCCTATGGGCTGCAAAAGCAGTTTTTTTTTGCGATTTTCTGATATTTTCCCCTTTGGCACTTAGTGTTTATCACTTTTACCCTTGAATTGTTTTCACGAGTCATTGTAATGAGAACAATATATTTGAGAAATTAATAAAGTAATTGTAAACTGAGATTATGATGCCTGATAATTTTTCTTTTTACCATTTTTTGCATTTAGTATGTATTCTGCAAACTCTGCCTACAAGGATATCACATTGGCTCATGTGAAACAACACAAATGAACGATATATTTGGAACAGTACGTAACATTTATTTCTTTCTCTCTTTTACTGAAAGAATTGTATAGTGTACAGTTTTAATGTATTTCCTCTTATGTAATTTTTATTCTATGGTTATATATGATAAAATAAGTAGGTTATGAAAATCATGTAAAAAAACCTCAATGGCCCTGAATGACATTGAGAATTGTATGTGTGTGGCTGCCTTAATGGTTGCTGCACATTGTCAGCACTCCAGTTATAAAACTCAATATATCTGTTTTAACAGGTGAATCTTGACCCAGGTACGAACGCATTTTAATTTAATATTCAAGTCCACCCTCTTGTACTGTAATACTCCTACTTATGTCAGTAATTCCTTCCAAGTCTTACGATGTAAATTGAGGCAAATGTTTTCATCAATAATGTCCCTTCTTCTTTAGGATAAGAAGGGAGTCAATGTGAAGATCTTTACTTTTCTTATCTGTTGGATTTTTCAATGTCACTGTTGAGGGGGAAACATTCTAAGAACATGATATTGGAAGCTGTCAAGATTAGTTCAAAGTGTGTCTAATTGAAAAAAGAAAACATTTTTATGTTGATACAACTTAAATGTAGGGTGCAGTGTGGTCCTAATGCATGGGCCCAACCGTGTTTTAAAAGGGGTGTGGCCACACAAAAATGAGATCTGATTGAAAGATTTTTGAGAGTAAGAGTGCAAATTTGCAGGCAAGTATTTTAGCTAAGTAGGGCCTTAAAAACTTACTTGGCATGCGGGCTCATGATGCTCTTAAGACTGCCCTGGCAGGGCGACAGGAGTTCCGGTGTTGTGGTTCACTAATTTATTAATTTATTTATTCACAAAGAGATGAAGCATGAAGTCTTTTGAAACTCTTGATGTTCAAAACACTTTCTGGAATGTAATTGGTATTCCCAGATGAGGTTTTACATGTTAGCATTATGACTAAATAGCTAACTATTATAAAAAAAATTCATTTGTCCTCATATGAGGCCTATTTATATCAGGCACGAATCCAGGGCAATATGTCAAGAGGGGCAATTTATTGCATAAGTTCGTTAGATCATGCCAAAGTTCATGGAACAGACCAATTTTTCTCACGTTATTTGGTTATCAAACTCCATCACTCTCATCTGGATCTGCGCCTGGCTTGTATGGGAGAATTGAGATTAACTTTTGATTCCTGTTCTGATTTTTCCTCGAATGAAATAAATTTCATGCATTACATCCACACCTCAAGAATGGATTTTTACATACAGCAAATTATTCCACATTTGATAATAATGACATTTATTTATTTACCAAGAAGGTATGAAATGCACTTACACTGGAAAAGTAATAATCAATAATAAAATAATAATGAATAAATAATAAAAATAATTAGAAATAATAGTCAGAAGGTAAGCACTTCATATATGGAGCAAGTCGAAATCCTCAATAGAGGAAGCAAATCTTGCATAGGAGACGCATACAAGTTCTGATGGCAGATTATTCCATCTTCTCGCTACATAGCATCTGAATCCATAGAAAAAGTAATCTCTTCTTGCAGTTGGTATTCTTATTTGGAAGCGACGCCTCCGCAGGTTAACTTGTCTGTCTATGATCTCAAAGGAGGGTTCTCCCTATGGTAGGTAAACCATTTGGGGGACTAGTTTATAGCACATCTTCAGATTAGATTCTATGCCAATGCAGCGATTCTATGCCATTCCAGTGAGCGCAAACCCAGAAATTGAAGTCTCTCGCAATAAGACCAGCTGCTCATGCCAGCTATGGTAAAAAAAATATACTTATAATAAAATACTTAAAATTTCAAAGATTATTCTTGCTGCTTGATGTGAATGTGTTAAAGTGTTGTTTTTTCCCCATGTAAAAATAAAGTATTTGAATGCTTTACAGTATGTAAAGTTCAAAACTTTACATACTGTAAAGCGTTCAAATACTTTATTTTTTTTGTTGGCATTGTTAGAAGCTCCTTACTAATTCACCATTGCATTTCATTTTAGGATGGTCATAAAATCACTGATGAGCGAGCTGGAACATCAAGATGGGATGAAGATAGCCGAAATGTTATAAAAATAACCACCAAACCATGTCCAAAGTGTCGAACTCCTACCGAACGTGATGGTAGAATAATTTCTTCATTTCCATTTCATTAGAAAAAGCACTTATCAACATAACCTGTTTTAATGAACACCATTATAGCAAAAATCTTGTTATAGCAGAAACTTTTCTAATCCTCAAATAAGTTTACATAAGAACAATGTATTGTGAATTCCTATATTAGGAATGAAAAATCCGTAATAACGAATTCAAAAACAAGTTTTCAAAAAATCAACAAAAGAGTATAGAACAATCCAAAAATGATCCAGTAAAATCAGTTTCAGAGAATTTACTTGCTGAACTGTTGGAAAAGAAAGATTGTTGTTCTATGGTTTATGGGGAAGAAATTTTAACCAATACAGTGTTTCATAGTTTTCATATTTCTTTTCTTTCAAAATGAGTGGCCTTGGAAGGAATTAGTTTTCAATTAAAGAAAAAGTAAGATCATTTCTGAAGTTGATGCTGGAGTAAATAAAAATAATGTGGCATTAAAATGCGTCATATTTCCATCTATTCTTTCAACATTGTTGACATTGTGTAATGTGTGACTATTTGTGTTGACTAAATGTAAATTACAAATTCGAACAGCAGTTATAGGATCGAATAAGAAAAAAAGATCAGACTTTGAAATTTCAAAATGTGGATGCAGTTGTCTTTACAGGACAATCGTTCAAGACATATTCCAGACACATACATGGTTTCAGGACAATCCTTCCCGAAGTGTGCCAGTTACTGGCCCCACTCATATGAGAACACAATTTGGAATTTACACATGCTTTTGGATACAAACCTTTAAAGCGTTGCATGTGTTTGAGCATGTGTATACAGAAGACAAATTTGTTGTTTCTCATTCTTCCACAAATACTTGTACAAAATAAATAAATAAATAAAAATAAAAATAAATAAATAAAATAATTACACAGATTATTTGCCTCAAAAATGTTAAGTAAACCTTATGCAACAAAACAAGAAACAAAAGAAATTCAATGTCTAATTGATTTGAGTTGATTTATGTTATTTTTGAAATTTAAGTTCATTCGTTTCATTTCATCTAGAACTAGTAAGTTAGAACTACTAAATAAGTAGTTTTTTCTTGCAACCAAAGTTCACCATAACAACTTTTTTTAGCAGATGCTAAAATACGTATAAACTCTGAAATTCCTTTATAATGAAGTGATTCCTTCATTTCCTTGGAGTTCATTATAATGAGATTCGACTGCATTAATCAGTGAGGTTTCCATTGGTGTTGAATTTTTGTATAGCTATACTAGCCTGCGTGACTTAAATAGCCGTGCAGTGTAGTTTAATCAGTTCTGTCGAAGAATTTATAAATATTTAGCACGTTTCAATTAGCATTGAAAAATAAATACAAAAAAGATTTTATGAATTTCAAACATGGAGAATCTTGGAATTAATTTTTTTTATCTGTGATGAAATATTCACCATACATACATCCAGTTTCAAGCAGACCAAACTTACTCAGTATGGCTATGAATATTCTGCTAATTCATCCTATTTGTAATATATTTTATCAGACCAAAGAGATTTCATTGCAAACTCGAAGGTCATGTCTAGTTATTACTTCGTTAATATGGTAGCCATGCTGCATAATGTTAGTATGATCAATGATAGATTGATTTCAATGAAATTGACTAGTGTTGTGAAAATGTGTTACATGCAAAAATGTAATCAGTTTCTCCACCTCATAACAGCTGACATTGATTGAGGAAGGGACTCGATCACTTCCATATTTTTTTTTGCTTTCAGCTCCTTGGTAAAAGGAATCGGCGGGGGGGGGGGGGGTGAATCTGTGGAAACCGAGGAAGCCATAACATGGGAGAGTCCATCACATCCGATCCAATAGGCCAGGGAATTCCTGGGTGATTTATTGCGCTATCTACACATTTATGTCACATTTTATGTGTTCAGTTTTTGTAATTAGTTTTGAGATACAGCCCAGTCTTTTTGTTCTGATATTTGAATAAATTTTTGATTGATAAAAAAAAAAATTTACATCGTGGTTTGAATTTTTGTGCAAACCACACTTTTTGAGTCAATCGGTTGATATTTTATTAATATGTCACATGGACTTTCTGCCCACCATGTACATTAATGATGAAACTGAATTGTTTCAGCATGTTTTAGTATAATGTTTGTTGGAAGTGAAGCATTTTTCAAAATATTATAGGTGGCTGCATGCACATGGTATGCACAAGATCGCAGTGTGGTTTCCACTGGTGTTGGGTTTGCCAAGAAGAATGGACGAGAGAATGCATGGGAAATCATTGGTTTGTGTGATTGTTAAAAAATAATTATAATATTTTTTTGAGCCATGATGAATTTTAAAAAAAATGTCATGTACAGATCTCAGATGTTTATGAATCGAGTGTGAGAATGTTAATTCTTGTGTTTATTATTGTACTTATTGCTACCCACAGACTGTGATAAAGCTTATGGAAAGAAAATAAAAGCAATATTCTACAATTTAAGTTGTTTAATTCATTTAAATTACCACGAGAACAATATTTTGATGAACTATTGTACAATATTTCAAGATGTATAGTAGTTTTTTTAAAATTCGTTTTTTTCTGCCTTGAAAAATGAAGCATACGGTCAAAACTTCTGTGACTTGTATTGCAATGAATTCATTAGTACTTGATAACAGTGAGATTAATCATCAAGTAAACTTCAGTAGAGACTTGTTTAACTGGAGGTATAGTCCTCCCTAATAGGATAATAGGGTTGCTATAAAGCTTCGTGATGGTGCAGAGAGGAAAGAAAACACAGAGAACTTGATTGACTTTATTCCATGGTGTTTGGACGTAATATTACGCCCTTGATCGTAAAGAGTTTAACTGGAATAAATTTCTAAATTGGAGTCTAAGGGCGACACAAAATTTTCTGATTTCATTACGCTACATCTTTTAACATGGGAAAAGTATAAATTCTGAATATTTTTTTGATTTGCCAAGCTCTACTTTATATTTTTGAACGTCCTAATCATTCGCCGAATTTCGCTGGGAAATTTTCTTGGAATATCTGCCCCACAGTTTTGGCCTGTCTCCAGTTGACGTTAACGTGTTCTCCACCCGCCCCTACTGCGAGGATTTAGGCTCAAGCCCCGTTGATTCACACTGGTGGTCAGCTGTGACTGGCTTTCTGTGGTTTTCCAACTTCGAGGAGTGAGTCGTTCCCCCATTTAAAAAAATCCTCTGCAAGCAGACCTACATTATGATACCTATATTGCACGAAAATTCAAGCTTTCACCATCTTCATTTCAAAATATGGGTGACGAATGGCAACACCAGAAAGAATACGAAATAAGCAGATTTTGACAACATAAATATGTTAGGGCTACACTCAGAAAACATTCCGGCATGTACTGATTCGTTAGGAATGCGTATGAGGTGCACGTCTTTCGTATACGGAGAAATCACTTATTTTGCCCTTCCCGGCCTTTTATTTTGAAAATGGTCTGTTTTTGCTTTTCCAACCGATGGAGTTCTGTCGGAAATGAAGGTGCTATCTATCAGTGGTCGCTTCAGACGACGGTAGAGAAAGGAACTTGTTTTATGTTCTTCTCCAGGTCCGAATCCGCGGACTTAACGGTACTTGATATACCTTCATGGTGGACTCGTGCCCTTTATCTACAACTGGCAACTTTACTTGCCTTTTACAATTTTGGCTGTGATTGACAACTTAACTTGCCTTTGATAATTTTTTGCGATAATTGGTGATACCCCCAATGACTAATTTCCCGTATTTTTATGAAGGAAATATGGTCAGCGTATAGACATTTATTGTGTTGAGTGTATTGATACTTTTCTACCGGAACACCTTTGACCGGCCGGACAGAGCCCCTTGGCGGTTGTATTTGGACGGGGGGGGGATGGGGTCGTGCACCTATAGGCGTAAAGTTATTGGAAATATTGGGAAGGGGGGTCTCAAACTTAGTATTTTCATAGGTTGCTAAGGTGATAGTAGCACATATTGGGAGGGGAACAGGGCCCATGGACGTTGACGCCTATTCGTATACCCCTGCTGTAGAATGAACTTGCGATAAAACTCACCTGTCGGGAATAATTAACGACGAATATGATCGTATATAAATGACTATTACATTTATTCTGCCAAGTAAACTGGAACGGCGGGGGGGGGGGGGGGGGTAAGAAGTCTTCGATTGAATCTGGAGCTCCTTCATCGTTTTGCCTTGAAAATTGCGGACGAAGACGTTCTGGATGACCGCGGAGGATCTGCGAAGATTCCTTTCAAATCTATCAGCGCCTGCTGATACTCGTCAACTAGCACGTCATCTTCGAATTTCTTTTCCTGTTTGCTCATCACGAGCAGTTCGGCGGCTCTCGGAAAAACGCATTTCAGGTCCTCGTCCTCTCGGATACCCGCCGCGACATCCTCCAGGGTCACCGGCTTGTCCGTGGACTTGGTCCTGGTGACGCAAGCGTTGCGGGCCTTTTCGCATACCTCGGCGGCCACGTACACAACCGCGGCGTGGAACATGATCAGCTCGTTCTTGCCGAAGGAGCCCTTGAACCCCCGCTGCAGAATTTTCTTGAGATCCTCGTGAGGGATGATGTCGCCACCCGGGTACGGACTTTTACCATTCTTCTTCTTCAGTTCCCCCACCGATTTTGTCTTCTTCCATTCTGGTAAACTGGGCGAAAGTTTTCTCTTAGCTCCATTCTTTTCGTCTTCGTTCTTCTTGACTTTTGGTGCCATCTTGTGTATTCCTGTTATCTCTATCTCTCTCAGCTTGCGAAAGCGAAAAAAAAAATCTGTCTGTCGAATTCAAAAATAATTACTACCACTACTTACTTTTGATCAAAAACTATTTTAAATTGCTCAAGGAGCTATGGGTTACCCTTTTTTTTATGCATTATCCCGACAATGGAAACTTCAGACTTGTTTCGAATCGCTCATTGTTACGTTACTCATTAATTCAACTTCAGTTGGATGGGTGATTCGAAGATTCATTAAATTCCACTGTTTTCATGAAGATATACAGTGTAGTCCAAACGACTGTAACTGTTACGGAAAAAAAAAGAAAAAAAACAAAAAGCTATTTACCCTTTTGAAAGCGCCCAATTTTACTCCCAATTAGAAATCACTGAACGTCCCATTCAAAATGCCATATCTTTTTTAATGAAGTAGGCTTTCCTCCGATTTTCAGCAGGTGTAAACTAAGGGGGTGTAGGGAAAAGGTATCCACATTGAAAAATCAACTTTACAAAATATCTATGCTTGTCAATGCTGAAATAACAGATTTTTATGGGGGCGAAATATCTCGTCATTGTCGCTCAAAGGATTAAAGATTGAGACAGATGCCCTTGAAAGAGAAGGTTACAAAGTATATACTTGCATACGGCTTTAGTGAAGCGGAGGATGTCAAGCGAGAGGATGTCACATGAATATGTCGCATTTGTCTTTTGTAACAGGGATGCTACAAGAAATGTATGTAAGGACGGGAGAAAAATGAAAGTAAAAAAAATTGAAACCTTCTCTTTTGATTGCTTTAACCATTTGAGCGGCATTGACGAGATATCTCGCCCCCCTTGAAAGCCTCTTATTTTAGCATTGATAAGTCCAGGTATTTTGCAAGGAAGGTTGATTTCTTGTCTTCTATATACTCCTTACTTTGCACCCGTTGAAAACTGGAAGAAATCCTACTTCATTAGAAAAAGATATGACAAATATTATAGGGGTTTAGGTTTAGGGACTTCTACCGTGCCACGAAAAGGGTTAAGATGTTTATCTCTACCTTTAAATAGTTTTTTAAATTTTTTTTTAAAAGAGGCCTAGACATCTGGGCTACCCTGTATTAACAGCTTTTTTTTTACAAGGTCGCATTGACTCTCCCTTGTAAGGAAATCATAGAGTGTCTGCCTCCACCTTCTCTTTTCTGTGGCTGATACAGAAGAGAGAGAAAAAAGCAACTGTACAAAATTCTTCTTAAGTGTATACAGTCAACGCTCGTTATAACGACCTGATTTTATAGCGATCATTACATTACAAAAACCGGTAGGATAAGTCCCACATATTTTCATATATAACCACTGACCTATATTTTTTCCTTTCGAGACAACGCCTGTTTCGACGGAACAATGAGGGGGTCGTAATAACGAGCGCCGACTGTAGACCTAAGAAGAATGTAAGGAAATTGCATATATGAACACCCATATTTCAATCATACAGTGAGATTGAGAGTTTTTTAAAAATCAATTTCAACGTTTTTTTTTATGATTTTTTAAATTCATAATAATAAGGAAAAGTTATTTGTCAAGTCCATATCTTAAAATAGATAAATGGCTTGAATACTTGAAAAGAGGTGTTCATTGATAACAACAGAACACGTGCCTTTGTCTTTATTTCTGTGTGTTACAAAGATTCTAGTTTTAGAGACTTCTCATTGCAAGGTATCTTATACATCGCTCTAATTTATAGCCAAAAATCTGTAAGTAAAAAGGTTAGTGTGAGGAATAAAATCCAGCGAATGATAATAACCATAATAATAATACTCATTCGAATCTTGCATGATACTTCCTCGGAAAACATAATTACATGTAAGCAATTACAACGAAGAAAGCATGTATAATTTTCAGCATGAACGCTCAAGCTTAAGAACAGCTGATAATCACTAGTTACTTCAGTCACTGCTAATCATGGTGGTCATTTTGAATATGTAATGACATTTGTGCAGAAGGAATATCTATTAGAGTAAAGCCGAATGGTTATTTGTCCAAAAGTAGGAGTCCATAAGTGAGAAACATCCCAAAAGACGTAAATATCAGTGACCTCTTGAAAGAGAATAATCCACAAGCCGTGATGTAAACTTCATCTTGGTCCATCACCCGTTTCATCAAGACCCAAAGTTCGACGGACATCTCACCACTGAGGTATTCGTTTCGGTATTTCTTCTTCACGGCGTCCTTGTACTCCTTCATAACTACAGGAATATTTGAAGTCGTCAAAATCGTCACGAATAAAGAGATCAGCGTCATCGAGATGGACAGCAAACTGTCCGTTAGACTCATTGGGTCGTTGCCCTTCGACCATTTGACGTTTAAAACATATTCCACCAAATAAATGTACAAAGAGGCGAAATGCCTCGCTATCAACAAAAACAGCGGCACCGAAAAAACTTGATCGAAATTCTTCACGGTATCGACTATTTTCAAGTAGGTTTTCAAGTCTTTCTTCGTTTCGGATACCGACAGGTCCAAGAAGTTGCTCTTCATCATTTTCGTACCTAGTTTCATGATTCGGACCAAGTCGTAGGACAAGACCGAAATCAGTAAAGTAACGAAATCCGGGAAAAGGATTCTGGAGTGTGTGAATGCAATCCATATTATCGCTCTCTCGACGTAAATGAGCACGATTCTTCGTCTCGGGTCTTCGGTATACAGAAATGAGAGTTCTTCTTTACCGGGGTGGAATTTCCTTCCAGCAGTTCTCACGGTAAATCGACACAACGCGTATATCACGGCGAGAGCGATACCTACGCGAACGAACGCGAAGCTGACCGCACCGGATTGTACTTTCAAACTCCTGAAGGAACGTAGGAACCTCTCGATGTTCCGCGACCTTACCAAAAGGACCACCCATAAAGTCAAGAGAAAGAACGCGTTCGTCGTGTAAGCGAGACGTACTGAATTCTTCTTGTCTCGGATTCCCGTGCTGTAGTACAACGTTGGAAACGTCGAGATTAGATAGACAATCATAAAGAATGTGGTCAAGCATCTCTTCTTGAAGTGAGTCTTACCTTGGTGTGACCTCAGATTGATCCCAGTCATCTGCAAATAAGTAATGACAGGGACATATTCCGTAATGCATTCGTGATCATGGATTTTTTCAGCTACTGTGTTAAAAGTTACACCATTTTTACACAGCAGGGCTTCCACGTTTTTCTTCAGTGTCCCCAGCATAATGTAGATGAGAAAGATGAGAATAATAATACAGATTCAAATGAGGTTCGGTGACCATATACAAGCATATAGCAAAGAGGATGTGTCTCTTGAATCATCTCGAGCCCATCAAGTCAGTACCGAGTCTTGTGAAACATGAGAGAGAAGGAGAAGTGCTCTCATCACCAAAAAAAATCACCATGAGCATTGGAAACGCGGTGAAGACTCATGAACTCCCTTTTCTGAGTGTATTTCAAAAGACTTGAAGGAGGAAAAATAATGCAATACATGTAAGATAAGAGGTTTATAAATGAATGGCCATAATGCTTTTGGGTTGGTAGATACTAAGGATGTCTTTCAAACGTTCCTTTCCATGTTACAGATCAACCAACCACTTTGACAAAGTGGTTCAGTTTTTAATCTGGATACTCGAAAGAATAGATACATAACACAGCAACTTTTTCTTAACAGACTGAATGGAAATGAATGTCACCAGCCGAAAGCAAACAAAATTTGTAATGAATGAAATGGTATAGAGTGAAAACATGATTTTTAATAACACACTGAATGCGTTATTTTTAAAAATAAAATTTGTGGAGAAGATGGTCTCTATCTTTGTGTATTATGTATATAATATATATATATATATGCCTCCCTTTTCATCCATTTCTGTGAAAGAAGATTTGTTAGACGTGAAAAATGGGCTTATTTTTTACTTGGAGGGGGAATTCATTTTGTTATTACGCAAGAAGATATAGTAGCTAGATTTCTTAGAAAAAGCTGAAAAGCTTCCATTACATTAATGCTTCATGAGCATTATAGTTATAGCATATAAGTTTGGAGAGCTTTTGTTTGACGTAGACTGTCTTTGAAGGGGATATACTTTTTATTAGAGCTCCTTTAATAAATACCAGGCTGACTCATACGCCACCTTTGAGCTTAAGTATGACGTCAGCATTATCGCTGCGACTACTTTTTTTTTGTTCCCTATCCAGCTTTTTTTTCTACGATTTCCGAGATATCACTTGGCGCGACAAACCCGTTTGCTCAAAGATGGAGGACGATGAGTTTACCCCTCTCCCTTATAGAGACGACGCCTTATTTTTTATACTTATTTTGTGCAGGATGATTCCTAGAATCTGATTACGAAACTAGCGCGCCCATCCATTGTGTCCATCTCTTATCTAGTGTGCCTATAATTATTATTTCCGATATATTGATTTATCCATCTAATTAGTGCCTATTATTAAACTATAAGTTTATAAATTTTCAAATACATAGGTGACAGCACAAGATTCTAAGAACTGAAACGGGAAATAATCGTATTTAATGGACTCGATATACGAGTCCATTAAATATATGTATGTATATGCATGTGTGTCGATTTTTTTTTTTACGCAAACGCTTCAATCACTTCAAGGAATGAAATCGTATAGAAAGAAAATATCTCATCGACGTATTGTTATTTTTTCCATTGTTTCCAAACCGATGATTGTTGGCCGGCTATTTTATGCAAAAACTCACCTGCCCAGCAAATAAGCAATTCGGGTGATCCGAATAATCCTCTTCCAGTAAAAAACAACTGAAACCACTGTGCATTCTGAGGTTGAAATAAAATGATGGATGCAATTCTTCATTAGATTAACCTCTACAACGTTCTCGACGTAATATTTCGTCAGAAGATGAAAAAAGGAAGGAATATAAATTCACTAAAAGACTATAGGTTTCCTTGTAAATATCGCGCTCACCTTGATGAATATATACCATCCCTCCAAATTTTTTCTGAACAGTTTAAAAACACCCTGTATACAGCAGTGTTCTCCAATTGCCAGTCCGAGAAAAGTTTAACGAATTCATATCGCCGCAACATTATTTTAGATTTATTCAAATATTTTACCGTCTCTATACAGGGTGTCCTGTAAGTGCTAATGCGGCTCATCAACCGTTTGTCGCAGAGGTACATGTAGCAAAATAAAAAAAATCTAAATTTATGTCAGGTTTCCCTGTCCTCTAACTTTCAATTAAAAAGTTGTTGCCACTTTTTTTCTGAGTTCACCAAAAAGAGATCCCATGTTTTTAACTGCAATATTCGAATTAAAAATCAGAGAAGGTATAGAAAGGAACGTTGTCTAATAGTTTTTTTGCTGTTATTTCCCAACTTTTCACCGATTTTGGAATCAAAATATCTCAGTGAATATTGCAGTTGAAAACATGGGATTTTTCTTGTTGGACTAAGAAAAGGCAGGAAAAGGCTAAGAAAACGACTTTCGAATTGGAAGTTAAAGGAGAACGGGACCGTATGAAAATGTAGATTTTTTTTATTTTGTGACACATTGTAGTTTTACTCTGAAAATTGATGCAGGGTGATTTTTGAACGCCTTTTGAGCATTTTTTATATTAGAATCCTACCTATACGAAGGATGGTTGATGAGATAAAGACCACATTAGCACTTACAAGACACCCTGTATAATAGTTTTCATTTATGTTTCCGCCGTCAGCGGGGCTGCGAATGATTCATTATTCCTCCGAAATGATTTATTATTCCTCCGCAAATTATTTCTCTTATTTACTTGTTTCTTGTCGGTTCACAAATTATTTAACAATAATAATAAATTTATTGACACACAAGCATTCAAAATGGGGGGCGGGGAGAAGATAAAACATGAATAGGGAAAAACAAACCAAAATAGGGGGAAATCTATGTAAATATCCATAAGAGACCCAAGGGATCTATAATGATCTGTGTAGGCTCAAACCACAAAAATGGTTGAAAAAATGGTTATGATATTGGAAAATGAATGAAAAGTATAATAAAAATAACTGTGGCTGAAAATGTTGGGTCTGCTCAAAATTAATATAGGAAGAAGAAATGAAATATTCCAATGGATAATATATTTTTATAGCATTATGTGTTCAATAAAGAAGAATAATGGCAATCCGCCTGTAAAACATTTTTCACCGCAGTAATATGTTTCGTAAGGAGAAGACTGCAGTACCGCTTTTACTTGAACAAACCAAAAAGCCAACCATGAACCCCTGCTACTACATAACCGTACGTGCATCTTTTACACATTCCTCTACGGATTTTCTAACGAACTGAACTGGTACATGCCGGAATGTGCTTGTATGTGTTGTGAACTTAATGTGAAGATAACTTCTGTGTAATGCCTGTTATGTGCAGTGCTGCCATCTACTATCAATTTCTCAAACTATGAGTGATTATAATTTTTGAATAATTTTACCGTTGTAGTCTTGTTGCTCTCAGTGGTGAGACTTTTTTTTAACGGAGAGATCGTCTCGCATTTGCTCCTCAAAGTCAGTAACCGCAGAAAACTAACTTCAGCTGACCACCATTGTGGCGATAGTAGGGTTTGAACCCATGTCCTCGCGATGTGAGTCCATCATTATGACCACTCGACCACCACAGCGGCGAAGAGCGCATTACAGGTTCAATCTTTACCAGTGTATATTCACAATTACAGTGGATCTTGCTTAAAGCATTATCCAAGAAACCGCCATGAAAAAGCGTTGTAAGCGGATAAACGCTTCAAACAGGAAATCTCAAACAGCATTAGTAAGAGTTTGGACTACAAAAATTAGTCGCATTAAGCGGGGAAGTGTTCTAAGTGTGAACGTTGTAAGCGGGATAAACTGTAAGCGTTCGGGATAATTGTTTTAATGGAAAAAGTAATGATGATTTTGGTAATGCAAAAAAGTTATGTTAAAAACTGTTAAAAATAAGTAACTGTGGCCAGAAATATCGGAGTAAGCGTAAAAATTGACGAAGGAATAAGAAATCAACCCTCTATAGTTTACCGCAATGAAAACGCATTAAAAAAAATTATTTTTACAAAATCGGATGTAAATTGGTGATTTTAGCATATCACTAATTGAAAAAATACATCAACACCGAAATTTAATTAATCAGACAGGATTTTTCAATCAGCTAAAAACAGCTGATTAAGGGCAAAATATATAGTTTGCCTTGCATTTTTAATGATATCTATAAACAGATAAAACTTTGCTTAGCACAAAGCTGAGTTAGTTTTTTTACATATAATTTATTTCTGATTCCCTCAATTTCGTAGGGTTTTATGAATATCTGAACACTTGGAATTTCAACACCTCTCAAAAAATTACACTGTAAAGAAATTTACTCTTTCTAGATAAAAAATAAATCTTTGAACATGTAATTTAAGTTCAATACCCGTATTTTGTACGCAAATGACGCTAAAAGATGTATTTTCCGATATACTAAAAAGGGAAAAAAAGAAGAAATTGCGTGTGTGGTATATTTATATGGATTTTCTTGACCATGTGTTTGCCATGTATATACATATGCATATGTATTTGCCAAGGGACCATAGAGGGTTTATACATTTTAGGGGTTGATATTTTTGAAGCAGTGCATTCGATAGAGAGGAAAAATAGTGACAACATTCACTATTTAACTATTTAACTATTATTTATATAATAGTTAAACATTTAACATTGCAATGACTTATTTCGTGAGGCGAAGACTGCGCACTTCAGGATCGTTGTCAGTCCACTGAACCTTTGAAATGAATGTTTTAGGTATATAAATAAATGGTTTCCACACTATACACAATAAAAATTAGTTTAATATTTCAAAGATAATTTTATTGATACTTGTGTATTATTAGTACCATTTTTTTCAGTTTTCCTCAATTCAAATAGCAAAGTAATTTTTGAGCTCAAGAGATTTATTTATTTTTTCATTAATTATTTAGTTTTTTGGAAGTTGAACACGTGAAGAAATTCATATCGTGAGTGAAAGCCCAAGTAAACTCGTGTGTGTTAAAAAGTAAAAAAGCGTTCAAGGTTATTCATGGTATGACAACCATATTTCTATGGGCATCTTTTTATCAGCCACCTCGTTGGGCATTTTATCTGTTGTGGCGTTGTATTTGCATTTGTATTTGTATTTGAAACAGATATTTTCTGGATATTATGCTGAGGGGGAACTCGGAAAGAAAAGTCATCTGGTCCCCGAGTTCGACGAAGTTTTCATACCTCGGCATAATATCCAAATATCCAGAAAACATCTGTTTTCGTGATATCTTGGGCTGAGGAAAAGCCGTCTGTCTCTCTCTACAAAAGTGTTCGTTATTAATTTGTTATTGATTCGTATGATCAGTTTCAAGTTCTAGTATCCATACATAATGGGTCCATATACATCTGGTATCCATATATATATATTCCAATCTCTCTATATATATATTCCAATCTCTATATATATATTCCAATCTCTATATATATATTCCAATCTCTATATATATATATATTCCAATCTCTATATATATATATTCCAATCTCTATATATATATTGAAAAATATCATTTCTTATGTATGAAAAAAGAAAACAAATTAATTATGTGAACTGGAAAGCCAAAAAATGAACAATGAAAATATAGAAGAATTCAAAAATGAAAAAAATTATAACCATTGTCTTAGGGCTCTCATTGGGGGAACACCCTGATGAGAGCCCAAGACAATGGTTATAACTGTTTTCATTTTTTGAAGTTCTCATTTTTGAATTCGTCTATATTTTCATTGTTCATTTTTTGGCTTTCCAGTTCACACAATTAATTTGTTTTCTGTTTTCATATATAAAAAATGATATTTTTCAATGTTTTTTCACTACACTGCATATTACAGCTGCCTGTGGTGCTGATATTGGTGATTTTTGACAAATTTTAAATTTTCATAATGTTCATTTTGTACATTTTTCTATGTATATATATAAAAGAATAATTACATAAGAAAACCAAGACATATATTTTTACAGTGGTGCTTAATTTAGTCGTATGGAATACGGGTGTGTGAAAATTATAATATCTGACAGGATTGTGGCTTCTCTTCTAATATAAATGATGCTTTAGCTTGATATATAAGGTGATTCAATTTCTTTATGCACAGGAGACTATCTCTACAACCACTGACTTTAGAGGTATACTTCCAATTTACAAAGTTTTCATAGGATATGAAACTTCTTACAATGTAGTATTTGTTTTGAGGGGTCGTATGCATAAAGGAAAAAAAAAAATTCACAAAAAAGGCATTTGCAAAACATTTCATACTTTTGAATGCAATATTTATCGAGATATTAGAGATGAAAAATCACTTCTTTTTTAAATTTTTCCTTGTGTTGGTGTGTTTCTATTGGCTTAAAAATTTTTCTAATTCCACTAACTTCCAGGAAAAATTTCGCTAACATGCATATGAATAAACCAATGAGTTATGAATGATAAACATAGAGAATCACGAATCGCTCTTATTGAATTCAATTAAAAACTTTTATTTCGTATCCACAACTATTACAATGATTGGATAACAAAATTATTACGAAGCGTGATTTAATTTAGGAATTTAAAAGTTTTGTTTTCAGACTTCACTAAATAAATATTAGTGTCAAGTCTAATTCAAACTAATGGTCAAAAGATAGTAAGCCATGAAAATATAAAATTGCGATTCCATAATCGAAATAAATGAACATGGATTCATGCATGTAAATTTTAATTTCGTAACTAGAAGTATTAGATACATATATTCTTTTATTATGTACACACATACATTCAAATCTCGATAGTGCAGTGACCGACATAAAACTTCGAGCTATCGTAATTTCGACTAGACGAAAATTCCGATTTCAGTGGTGTAAAAACTGTCAGAATTCAACTTATAGAGAATCAACTGCGGACTCGCATCGCGAGAATCCGAAACCGACCATGGCCCCTGTTCTGTCCCCATAGGGAATATAAGCTAGTCACCCAGAGGGTTTGGGCCATGGTGGAAGAGAGATGCAATGTCCGGAACACCAAGCACCTAAAGACCACCAGCGGGTAAGAAGACAAAAAGTTGAGGTTACATGGGCAGGTGCATACGCACGTCGCCAGCAGGCCACGAAGGGGGCCCACAAATAACTATAGACACATATATATATATACAGTACAAACATATAAACACTCATATATACAAACATATAAACACTCATATATACAAACATATAAACACTCATATATACAAACATATAAACACTCATATATACAAACATATAAACACTCATATATACAAACATATAAACACTCATATATACAAACATATAAACACTCATATATACAAACATATAAACACTCATATATACAAACATATAAACACTCATATATACAAACATATAAACACTCATATATACAAACATATAAACACTCATATATACAAACATATAAACACTCATATATACAAACATATAAACACTCATATATACAAACATATAAACACTCATATATACAGATTGTATAATATATACTAGACAGGCGACATTGTCCATTGACAGCAACGGAAATCAAGGAACTTCATTGTTCATCAGAAGTCGCGCACAAAGACACCGTGAGATAATCCCAAAATATCTCATCTCGTGCCAGAGGGTCATAGTCTGAGTCTGATGAAGGATTGTTATCAGCCTGTCAGGGAACTGAAACATTCGTACTTTGGCACTGTTTCGACTGCGATTTTGTCTTCGTTTGAAATGACGTATCTAATAAGTCGCTTAATTCTTTCGATTCTGGAGTGTTTTCTCAATAACTGTTGCTTCCAAGTGGTGTAATTCTGTGGCGTAGTAGATCCAAAATGAAAGTCCTCGGTATATTGGCATGCCATAGCATAGTGAAAGACGATTCCCTCCCCTCCACATTTACACATGCTAGAAAACCTACTCTTACGAAAATGATGAAGATGGGGGGGGGGGGCATGCTCTGAAAAAAATAAAATAGCCTCTCTAGACCAGCCATAATAGGAGCATTTAACTTGTACGAACATTATAGATCTTACGACCTGTTTTCGTGTCATTTGACCATCGTGATTGCCATTTCTGTAACAAATCATTTCGCAACTTCTTCATCGCCCACGACTTCGGAAGAAGGATAGAGAAATCTGTTCCTGGTCTTTCGGTCGCTATTTTGGCTAACCGATCAGCTGCTTCATTCCCAGCATTTCCTCTATGCGCTGTGATCCACGAGATATAGATATATATGTCTATTTGGCAGTAACAGGTCTCTACTTTTCCTAACCATCATGTGGCGTGATAGGGGGGTCTAGAACCGCATATAACGAAGAAAGGGAATCAGAAAGAATGTGTATTTCTTTCTTGCTGGCACTTGCCTGTTGCGTAGCTGTGAGCAGCACAAACAACTCCGCCTGAAATACCGTATTTAAATCGTTGAGTTTATTGCTCCAGTTACTTATCTCCAAGCACATCCTGAAAGGTAACCATGGCCGAAGCCACTCCATGCTCAGTGTTGGAGCCATCAGTATAGATCTTATATTTAGCCTGTGGGTGCATTTCTCCTTTTAGGTCAATGCGGCATTCTTCCACAGATTGTGAAGGATGCTGGGACCATCCTGTGATTCTCCTTACCATCTGGGCGTAGGAAAGTGTCGCGCCATTCCCCAGCGTAACAGGAGTTTTGAGACGGGTCAAGAGGCTGAATTTGGCTTCATATTCTACCAGGAGACTGAGTGGGGGCAATCCCAGTATGACTTGAAGTGCATTTGTGGGCGTAGTTGAGTAGGCCTTAGAGATATACAGCAGATATCCTCCCTGAATTGAGTCAAGGCGCTTCTGTAGTGATACGGTAGCATTGGCTCCGCATATGGCGGCTCCATACACCAGAATACGTTGTGCGACCATGATGTAAAGAGTCCTGCGCATCCTAGTGTTGATTCCCCAATTCCTGCCTGCTATGCAGTGAAGCCTCGTGAGTAGCTGATTGAATCTTGTGCTCAGCTCTGTGATATGGCCCAGTCCAATTTGTCATTAAAATGGATACTCAGAATTTTTTCATTTTGTGGAGTCTCTTGAAGTTGTTTGACGAACGAATTTGTGGCGGACGTTTCCCTTTGGGGACACCCATAGAAAGTTTGTTTTGATGGCTAATTTAAGGCCGTTCTCAGTTAGCCAGTTGCTGATATCAGCCAGGACGCTGGAGGCGTTTTTACCAACTCCCTCCAACATGGGGCCCGAGACCAATACGATAATGTCATCCGCATAAGCCTGGACCCGCACGTTATTTGGCCACTTGAGCTGGAAGATGTTGTTAAGTACCAGATTCCAATATAGTGGGCCAAAGGGGCAGGACCCCTGCGGGCAACCTTGAGTTAGTTGTTTCGACACTGCTCCACTGCCAGTAACTATTGAAACTGTAAGGTTAGAAAGGATGTCTTCAGCTATTTTCTTTAGCTGGGAGGAAATTGGAGCCTCATTTAATCTGCTGCGGATAACTGGGTATTTAACAGAATCGAAAGCCCCTTGAACGTCAAGAGTTATTGCCATGTCGTGCTTTTTCTTTTTCTGTGATTTATTACTTATTAATTTCTTTCTGAATGGCAACCAGAGCGTGTTCAGTGGAGACACCATGTCTGAAACCAAATTGGTGGTCATTGATCCAATTAACTTTGTCTAACTCAAATGAAATTCGTTGTGCAATTATCTTTTCAAATATTTTTCCTACAGTCGACAGGAGATGTATAGGCCTATATGACTCAGGTAGGCTAGGATTTTTATCTTTTTTCAAAAACAGTAATACTTTTTTGAAGTGTGTAGGAAACAGCAGAAGTCGGAAGCATCGGTTGTACATTACGTACAAAAATTCAGGGAACGCACTGTTAATTCTTTTTATAAGGCTATTGTTGATCATGTCTATTCCAGGCGCTTTCTCGTCATTTAGATGACTAATGACTCTTTTGATTTCGTAGCAGTAATTTCAGGTTCAACAAAACAAATACGCTCGCAGTCAGCTTCAAACCCCACCGTCGCCATAGTGGTGGCCGGCTGAAGTTGGTTTTTTGTGGTTCCCAACTTTAAGGCGCGAATGCGAGCCGATCTCCCCTTTAGAAAGTCTCACCACAGAGACCAACAGACCCAAAAACAGTACAAATGTAATTCAATCATAACACATCACTCACTTTCCTTCTGAAATATAGATGGCAGCACTGAAAAATCAAACACAACACTACATATGCACTCTGACTGTTAGATACATCCACAGTTATACTTCCGGCACAACTCACTAGGTAGTAAATCGCCCATAGATGGTGATAGACCTGAGTTGTGCTCGGTTTGAAAGAAAAGAAAATAGAATCAACTGCATATTTTGTTTACTATTATTATTTGTATATTATTCCTTGTTTGTCTGTATCGCAACGTGCTCTTTATGGTCATTTTTTAAAACTCCGCTATAATTAGGCATATGCCTGTTGAGTGATATGAATAAATGATGAATAGAGTAACATCGCTTTGAGATTTAGTTATATCATGGTGACTTGGACTCTTATAAAAGCTCTTTCTTGACATTTTCTCTGATGTTATAGACTGAACATAATGCTGGAGATGGTTTATTTCTTGATCAGTAGCAATCCATAAGTGAGAAATGTCCCGAACGAAGTCAGTATCAGAGATCTACGAAATTCAAAAATCCCGAATGCATTCAAGTAAATATCTTCACGATCGATGACTCCTTCCATCGCTTCCAACAGAGTTTCACTTCTATTGGAAATCCGTATCTCCCGCCTATACAGACTTCTGATTTTAATTCGGTAAGTTTTCATGTAAGTGGAAATATCTGATGACAATATGATGATGCCCATCAAAGAGATAAATGAATGGAAAAAGTCCATTGAACCAATCGTTAGGGTAAACGGGGTGTGGCTAACAGAAATAAATTCTAATAACCCACGTTGTAAAATGTAACTGGCTAAATATATATAAAGATTACCAAAATGACCAGCGAAGAGAACCACTAAAACCATCGAGTAAGATCTTTGAAAACACTCTACAGCCACCACGATCTTCTTGAAATTGTTGATGTCGCTCAGAATTTCCTCCGATGGTAGAGACGGATCATTTTTTGTCAGCTTCAGAGTTTTCAGTGCTTTATTTATGTGGTGCAGAAAGGCAGTGATCATGACTCCAATGATACTTGGAAAAAAAAACCAGCTGTGAGTACAAAACAGCGATACTATCAATACTTCGGCAAGAAATGTAGTATAGTTTTCTACAAAGTTCTCGAAGAGGAGCGGCCTGTTTTCTCCGGTCGTGAACACTAAAAACCATATAATAAAGTTCACAGATGTAAATAATGCAACTATGATGATCCCAACATAAACATAAGTTTTATTTTTGACTCTGAGATCTCGTCGCAGCATCTTCAAGTACTTCATAAACTGATTCTTGTCGTTTGCGTTGACTACTAACGAACACCACAGCGCTCCCTTTAGTACATTGTACATCTGAAACGCTAACGACATCGATATATTTTCACTGGACCATTTGCCGAAACTGGATTTGATTGAATAGGCGTACGACATTATAAATATCAAGCTGAATACAGAGTCTAAAGCTTTCAGCTTGATAGTGGATTGGTTGGATCTTAAACAAGATGTGCCACACACACGTAGGGCTCCTGCCAAGACGCTGTATTCGCACACTTCAATCTTGGTGCTAGCTGCGATATTCGTGATCCGATGATATGTATCAGTTGCGTGAGATTGAGAGCTTTTTCTTGTAAACAAAGGAATATCCATCAAGATCGAGGGTCTTGAGTTTTGATGCGTAAATAGCATATCATCGTAAAAGCATGATGTTGCAGATCGCGAGTTACGCATCGAACAAAAGTGATCCTACGACAATAAATAAGCAAGCTTCTCCAGGATGGGCTTCTTCTAGGGATGTGTATGGTCAGTAAAGAACGCCATCTCATATCTATATTCAAAATTAAAAATAATGGTTATAGATACAGATCACCATGGTGACTAATAGAAAACGTAAATCGATTTGTACAAAACTTATGTACACCGTTTTAACGAAATTACATATATTTGGCCAAAGTAGCTTTACGTATTAAACGAGAAATATATACAGATCATCAAAGAAATTTCAATAACATTTTTTTTTCCTTTTCCAAACATCAAGCAAATATCATTTTATAATGACGGTTAGAAATAATCAGTTTTTATATAATGCAATATCCAAAGTAACACGATATCGATCTCATTCATATTATGTGAGATTTATGGCGAACATTATTGATAGTTCCAAAATGAGGGGAAAAAACTATTTTACCAATGTCAAAAGTTTTCAATTACGTAATGAAATTGACTTGAGATAAACGAAAAGTTCTTTCCAAATGCAAAATAAACCACAGTGTATTCTGACACAATGTTTTTAAGCCATCAGAAAAAATTTGATGTTTTGCCGTTTTGTAAATGCGTCGTTTTCTTACTCTCAACACTTCGAGCATACAGTAGTGTGATACTAGAAAAGTAACTTATGGCTCCGATTTCACATCCAACTATAGGGTTTACACATAGTTAAAGTTCACCTATTCAGAGCTGTCTACAGTCTTAACTCCAGAATCATCAGAATAATCAAAATATGATCAATATTAATAAATGTATATAGGGTGATATAAATATAATTGAATTAATATATTATATTAAAATAAATATAATAAATCAATATATAGGGTGTACATAGTTATAGTTCACCTATTCAGAGCTTTCTACAGCCTTAACTCCAGAATCATTAGAATATGATCAATATTAATAAATCAATATAGGGTGATATAAAATATTATTAAATTAGTATATTATATTAATAAATAAATATATAAATAAATCAATATATAGGGTGTACATAGTTGAAGTTCACCTATTCAGAGCTGTCTACAGCCTTAACTCCACAGAGAGAGAGAGAGAGAATCATCAGAATATAATCAATATCAGTTCATATCAATCCTTAACATCAGAAACTCCAGAAACGTCTTAATGAAGGGGGTGAGAAAAAATTGAGGACAAAAAAAAAGAAAAAAAAATCAGTTCGATATCACTAAATTACAAATTTTGACAAAGTTTCTGCGTCCGAAACAAAAATAGTAATTTCTTATGTAATTTGGTGTGTTGAATACGAATTTGATCGTAAGAAAAAAATGGTTTAGTTACGGTTTCCCCTGAAATTGTATACTTAATGCACATATAACGACACGATACAATACATTGAAGCACTGCATACGCGCTTTTCAGACCCCGGTGCCACAAAAATGCGTGGGTTGATTTTTCTCACTGTAGAGTTTGTTCTTTTGACCTGAGGAAGTTAAGCTCTAATTTAAAGGATTGTGTAAGTTTTCAGTCAGAAATATGGGGAATATGGACTTTTTTTGGCGCTTTCATCAGAGGGCAAGGAGTTTTTAAGATGGCTTCCAGGGGAAAGGGTTTCTGGGGGAAACTAAGAATTAAGAAAATTAATTAAATTAAGAAATTAAAAAAAAGCCTCTGGTGTGATTAAATACATAAAATTTAGCAATAAAATTCTGGAAAAAATTGTATGTGAAGACGAATGCATAATCTTGGTGGAAAAAATATGAAGGAAAGGAATTATTTCTTTACAAAAAAATGAATAAAATATTAGAAATTTGAAAAAATGAAGACTTGCTGACATTTATGTTTTTAATTCAATTTATGCGAATCAAAAATTCAAAACTAGTTTGAAAAACTCCCAAAAATGAATGCTCGGGTCTGAAAGGGATATAGAAAATAAAATAAATGTACAGAGAAAAACAACACAAATATATAGAAACGCAAATATATTACAACACAATAGGTCATTTGTCGGCATCTGACACGTTTTGCATTGCGTTTGTACTGAATATAAGGAGCATCTCTTGTCTAACACCCATCATCGAGGTTCAGCATTTTTGAATGGTCACATTGTTCTGTGGTACGTACCACGTTTTCATCATACAATAACACTCGTAAAGCCCTTTCCAACTGTTAATTGGTTAATGTCTCAAAAAACAAGAGTCAATTTAACTTCTTTATTGCGATATTCATGTTCAGCAGGTCAAAAGCGTTCGAGAAATTGTATATATATTCGCGTGTCGAACACAATTTAATTATTGTCTAAAGATACCGCTCATAAAGGGTTTACGGAAAATTCACCGACCAACAATTCATCGATGGAAAATTCACCGACAACCGTTTGACATGAGTCAATGAGCCAGTAAGTGAGCGAGGTATGACCGAGTGAGTGAGGCAGTACAGAGATAGAGTTGAGGGTTTGCAGAAAAGAGCTACGCGTGTCCTTATTGGCAAACGGGGCTTGAGTTATGAAGAGATTTAATTTTTTGAATATGTTTACATTGGATGAACGCAGGTGTCGGGGAGACATGATCGAAGTGTTCAAAATTTTCAACGGGATGAATAAGATGGACCATGAACTTCTAGTACACCGCCAATCGACTGCTTTTACAAGGGGACACCAGTATCGATTGGTAAGGGACAATGCGAGGTTATGGTGTCGCAGGGAATGTTTCTCTAATAAGGTTGTTAAAAATAGCTTACCCCCGGAGATAGTAAATTGTAACACTATTGACACGTTTAAAAAGAAATATGATAAACATGTCGGGGTAAATCGAGAAGCTATCCATACTTAGAATAAGACATCCATAAGTATTCTTTATGGGTATTGTACAATATTTTATCATGTATATATATTGTTTGTAATTGCATTTTTGATTGGGTTGCTGTATGTATTTTTGGAAATATATGACATCCATATTTGTTATGGGCATCTTTTTCTCAGCCACCTCGTTGGACATTTTGCCTACTGTGACGTTGTATTTGTATTTATATAAGAAGGTTTTTAACAGCTGGCAGATGCGTACATGAATTATAGGAAAGAAAGAAAATTCATCTTCACATCAGCCAGCTGTTAAAAACCTTCGTATGGATAACGGAGAGTGACATCATCCTCGTGTAAGTCGCCATCTGGTGGCAGTGTCGACAATTGTGAGCTTTGGCCTGAGTTAGGTCAGACCTTCCATGTATGATCTCGTTCAGTGCATACGAGCTCTAAGGAAAGATTGAGGTTTGTTGCCTTAGTAGTCTAGTTGTTCAAGGTACTCACCCGGCAAGAACGTGGGCTCGATTTCTTGCAAGAGAAGTTGAATTATTTTTTCCCCTAAATTCGCATCAGCCAACTGTTAAAAACCTTCGGATGGGATAGCGGAGAGTGACATCACACATCCGTGGGTAGTCTTATTACACATGTATAAGCTGTTGCTCTTGGAACATATTCCAAATTCTAACCCTGTAGACCTATTGGAAGGACCTTCCTTGAGGTTACAAAGCGTGCGTTTTTCACGTTTGTATGTTTGTATCTATGTATATGTTCGTGTTTGTGCTTTGTTATATTAAAAATGAATTCATTATTTAAAATATGAGGAAATCTGGACGAGATGAATAAAATAGACTTCACTTCTATGTTGAAAAATACTACCTTGAAAAGGAATGCTTGAGAAAAAAGATGTATCTTTAATGACTACTAAATTTTGATAATCCAAGTCCCATGTCTATTGTACACTTTCATGAGCAAATGCAGCGAGTACAAATCTAATAAATTTTCATGAAAAAAGGCTGTATCTACTAAACTTTTCTGTCAATTTTCTCACATTCCTCTCGAAGTCTTTCAAGAAAATGCACATCCGTTACAAATTGAGCTATATTTCATGGCCCATATATTTTGGCATTAGTCGAAATAAGTAAATGGATAAATAAATTTTACGATCCTTATCTAATATTAGTTCGTTACGACATCATTATCGTCGAGATTTTCCGTCTCAATTCTGAAAGATATAACTAAAGAAAAAAACTCATTTCACACATGCCATTAAATATATTATCCGAAGATAAATTCATTTTGATACGATAATTTCTTCATATTAAAATAGGAAAAAATAAATCTAGAAAAAGAAAAAAATAAATAAACCTTTCGAAATATTGGATAAAAACCGAATTTCGCGGAAAATAAGGCTTTTCAAAATTTCATCAGGATTATTAGATTTGAAGGAAAGATCTTTCTTTCTGCATCCGTTGTTTTTAAAGAACGTTCCCGAATTCTTGGAAGTTCTAAAAACTAACAGCTGTTTTTGTGCCATTAAGACTGTTTTTTATACATAGGAAGAATTTTTTCTAGATTTTATATTTTTTACTTCTCGTAAAAATTCTTAATCTTTCTTTCTTTAGTTTTCTCCAATCATCTTTTCTCATTTATGATTCTATGAAACGTTTTTGTTCCTTTATAAATATTTTTCTTCACATTTCGAGCGCTGTTTTTGTAATTAAACCTTATTTTGTAGATCATACATAACAGGCCTAATGATGATATAAATTACAGTAAAACATTCCAACAACAGCCACTAACGGGACCGTAAAAATGTGGCCGTTGTATTCCATAAAAAAAAAAAAAAAAAATTAAATTCTCCCTTTCAATTTTCCTTCGACATTACAAGAAAGAACCAAAATGCTTGCTTGTTCCGACTGACGTAGCCCTGTTAATCAATCGATAGCACTATTTTGGCATCCTAACATTTAGGCTTTTCCGGGTTGAGGTATAGATCATAACAGAAACGACTTGGCCAGAAAAACTGACATGGATCAGACCGTGCGCGCACCAGCAACTCCAAATAGTCATATATTCCTATACACGATCAACTAGGCCGTACATGCTTAACCCATGACGCACGGGCCAAATGTGGCTCTCCAAGTCCTCTGATGCGGTTTGCGATCTCGAACCTAATTTTGTAAAAATGAACAAAGAGGCACATTGTTTGGGGTCCACTAAATAGCAGCCATTTGGTGGACCCTTGAGAGTCACCCAGCCGCAGTTGACCCGTACGGTCAAAGTGGCCGTTGTTCGGAGGTTACCTGTAATGTTATACAGGTAACCTCCTGTATAAGTATATTAGTCTATGGGACGCGTCGGTTGCACCAAAATAAGGCCGTTGTTCGCAGGTGGCGAGTTAGAGGAGGTTTTACTGTACTATTTACTTGAAGAGTATTACTTTATACATAGAGCATTTGAACAGTTTCAACAATATCCGTTGTACTCCCCCCCCCCTCTTTCTTTTCCCAATATTATTCATAGTTTAAGATTACATTACTTTTCATAAATAATAAGAATATTCTGGATATCGTTTCACATTTATTTTTAGGCCTTCTACATTGTTTCGGTGCATGTTTGTCGATAAGCACGATGATATTTTTCATAACCTTTCGGAATCGGAGCTTTGGATAATAATTTTGGAATTATCACTTTTCTATGAATGCTGAAATTATCTGTTATAATAATTCTAGAATATTTTCTTGTTATTTCGTGTTGCGGTTTTCGTATTTGTACCTAAATGGAAAATTGGTGTTATGGTCACTGACTAAATATTTTCGAAGTGGATACCAACTCAAAATGGAATCTAGAAAATTCGAAAGACTAGGTTAGCTCACATAATTAGGATGCATATAATGTGCAAATCTATTTCCGTGGAATTTTATTGACCTTCACGACTACCAAGTAATGGTGTGGGCGCATTTTCTTTCACAAATTTTCAGGAATTTTTCTTCCAAATTCCGGGTATCGAACTCCGACACCTCTAAACATTCTTTGGTACTTCAGGCGAGTATCTTATCGACCTGGGCTACCGCGCCCCGATTCCAGTATTAATGGAATAAATAATTTAATCGTTTTTCATCTTTAGATGAGCTCTATCCTTTCTTTTTCATCTTTCAATCCCAATATTTAGAGACCGAACTGTACATTACAATGGGGAAATTGCTAGGCAGGAAGTGTGTTTTCACCGAGTCACGTGATTTCCTTGCATTCGATGTCGCTAATAATATAGATGCTCTAATCAATATTTTACATGACTGAAAAATATTATCATTGGGTTTACTTGATTAAAAAGATTTATGAACAAATTGATTTTATTTGCATAAAAAATGTCGAAAGTGATAATAAGAAATAACATAATTATTTTAAAACTATAATTTTTTTGAAATGAATATAAAAATTCAAAATGAATGCGGTCACTAATTAAAAATCTAAAATGAGTCAAACCACTAATTATAATTTTCCGCACTGTTGGCGTCGGAAAAGAAGTCACCAAGTTGCAATTTACAACGCTTCTAGAATCATAACCGATTTAAGATACGGTACCATACTTGGAAGGCGCGGGTCTAGGATAGGGTTACTAAATCATGCGACTGAAAAACCGAGGCAAATTGTGTTAAAAACCAGGACATAACGAAAATTCTCTGATGAAAACCGGGACATCTTGAAATTCTTTTTTCAGAGAGCATTAATATTATAGTGTCGAATTGTAATGCAATCGATAAAATTACCTATTGGCACTAAAGCCTGAGCCTTGTACAGGTTAGTTCGATGTGCTTCAAGTTTTTCTCACTGCAGCCGCTGAAATTGAGTGAACATTTTCGCTAACCGGCATAAATGAGGAAAAAAATTTGCAAACCGGCGAGAAAAAAAAAAAAAAGTGGGGAAAATTTCTTACGCACACACATTCTGCTTTTTTTTCTCATATTATTAGTATGAGAAACCACGTGAAGTCAGGACACCTACTGCCACCTATTGGATAAAAACAAAACTATCTGTTACAATTCTTAAAATGAAATGGCTGTTATGTGGTTTTAAACCGATGTGTAACATGAAAATGTGGCGTAAATTTATATATATTTTTTTATTTTTATACTGCATACCGGTATTATTTGTGTGCGCGATAATATATCGGTCATCATATTTTTAAGCGTTTGCTGCAAATTGAATTCCTGCAGCAAACATAAATACACAGTAACCGATATTTTGGCTCAAAATTTACACCTTTATGCAGCATAAAATTATAAAATTTATAGTTTAATAATATAACCACATGTTGTTAATTTTTATTGCACATTGGTTCAAAACTAACAATAATTTTATTTTAATAATTATAACAGATAGTTTAGTTTTTATACAATAGGTGACAGTAGTAGGGTTCCAGCGTCAAATCTCAACATCTGTGTGCATTTCTCTTCCACACCAAAATTATCGGTACGGGAAAGCAAATGGAAATTGAACTCATTCATCAATGTCTAAGGCAACATAATTTATCCTTCTGACACACACACAAATGTTTGTGAGTAATCTTTAAAGTTTTTTTACATGTCTGCGTCGGGTATGTGAATGAAAAAAATACATGCCTGGTCGAAATTTTACATGCCTCGGGCATGTAGAGCAATAGATTTGTCCAGCTCTGGTACGGTAGTATTTCATATTCGAACTCTGTTTCTGAAAGCGAACTACTGATTTTATGGAACTTATTCCAATGAAAAAACTCAATTCTTGTCATAATTCGTTATAGCCGATTATTCATGTATTGCAGGTTCACTGGGACGAAAAAAAAATGGTAACATGCGATTTCATTATAAGTGGACTCGACTGTACTGGTTTTGGGAATATTCGTCAATACAGTCTCCGTGAACCCGACATTTTTTCAGAAACTATAGATAGAAATCAAGTGTCTGGAAATGTTTTATTTATTGATCAGCAGCAATCCATAAGTAAGAAATGTCCCAAACGAAGTCAGTATCAGAGATCTACGGAATTCGAAAATTCCGAATGCATTCAAGAAAATATCTTCACGATCGATGACTTCTTCCATCGCCTCTAAAAGAGACTCCTTTCTATTGGGATTTCGCATCTCACGTCTATAGATTCTCTTGACTGCAATTTTGTAAGTTTTTATGTGTGTGGATATATCCGATGCCGTTAGGATGAGGGCCATCAAAGCGATAAATGAGTGCAGCCAGTCCATTGAAGCCATCGTAAGGACAAATGGGTATTTGCTGAAAGAAATAAATTCTAATAGCCCACATTGTAGGATGTAACTGGCTAAATAAATGTAAAGATTAACAAAATGACCCGCAAACAGAACCACCAAAGACGTCGAGTAAGATCTCTGAAAAGACTCTACAATCATCGCGATCTTCTTGAAAGATTCGATGTCGCTCAAAATTTCATTCGCTGATGGTGGAGACGAGTCATTTTTCAATAGTTTAAGAGTTCGTAATGCTTTTCTCATGTGGTAAAGGAAAGCAGTGACCATGACACCAATGAAAATGACGAAAATAGTCCAGTTGTAGGTATAAAATAGTGAAGTTAGGAACAATCCAGCACAAAATATAATATAGTTTTCTTCCAAGTCCCCGAAAAGGTATAATCTGTCTTCTCCGGTCGCAAACACAAAACACCACATGACGAAGTCCACAGATACATATAGTGCAACGATGGCCACGCCGATATAAACGAACGCTTTGTTTTTAACTTTTAGATGTTGTGGCAACATTTGCAAGTTTTTGATAAATACATTTTTATCGTTTGCGTTGACTAATAACGAACACCATAGAACTATTTTTAGTGTATTGTACACGAGAAACGCTAAAGACATCGATGAACTGTAATGGGACCATTCCACAGAGCTTCTCTGGACTGAATATCCGTAAGATAATATGAATATCGAGTTTAAAACGAAGTCCAATGTTTTCTGCTTCATACCCGATTTGCTGTCAGTTCTTAAGCAAGTGATTCCAAATACGCGTAGGATTCTCGACAAGATGACATACTCATACAAATCGGACTTGTTGATTTCATCCGAGCTAATCGGCATCGGATGATTCATGTTAGTTTCTTCGGACTAAGAGCTTTTTCTTGCAAACGGGGGAACATCTATTGAAATAGAAAATTTAAATGGCAGGTGAGTAAATCGCTTACTGTCAAACATGAGTTTAATTTTCAGCAGTTCAGTCGTCACACGTAAGCGGTCATGTTTCAGAAAAAAATGCATGTGCTGCTCTCTTATCCATTCATTTTTCCCCTTCCCGAAATTAAAAAAAACCGTATTTTAACCAAAATACATCACTATAGTGACTGACAGTAAACATGTACCAACTGTGATGTTTTTCAAATCTTACGAGTATTAAGTACATTGAGAAAATTGTGAACGATATTTTTTCTTTGTATAAGCGATAGGCTAAGTGACCATTAAATTAGCTGACGGTACCTTCTCTTTTGAATATATCGGGAAAAAAACCACCGTGTTGAATGTTCTAAATGATCATTGCAAATGTTTTCCTACGTATTGATTTTAATCTCTCATGTCGTGTAAATATTATTCCTAACGCGAATAATGTAGAAATGGATAAAACTTTCCGAATATATAAGGAACAATTTATTTTCAGTTTTTCTTCTGATGATAAACGTGTGTAATATTCCATCGCAAAGTGTGCACTGAAGACAAAAGTAATAGCATTTAGAATACGTAATGCAATGTACGCCACTTAATGCGATCATATTGGAACTCGGGGTTTCTGATAACAATAACCGATAGATAACTATATCCGAAAAATTCCAGTTGTACGTGCAATGACCATATGTCCCGTTCGACCAAACGGGGCGACTTCATTTTTCTCTTCCAAATAACAGGTTTCATAATGTGTGCATTTTGCGAATTGGGAATTTTTTTAAATTGTTCTAAAATGAGATTTTTCCCCTTTATGTGCAATATTTGATGGGATATAGTGTTTCAAAAATTGGGGGAAAGTTGGGAAAGAACAGCATAAATGAGAGAAAAAGCGTTGCTTTAGTTTGTGCTGTTCTTTCTCAACTTTTCCTCGATATTTTAATTGAAATATCTCTGTGACATGGATTTTTTTGAGTTAGCTTCAGGAGACAGGGCAACAGCTTTCTAATTGGGTTTTTGAAGACAGGGTGCCCGTACAAAAAGTTATTTGTTACATATTAAAAACTATACAATCCCTTTCAACATGAATGACGTATCTGAGTTTTATACGCTATTTGGATAAATTTTCTAACTGGAAGTATGGCTTTACGGTTAACCATTAAAATGCTGCAGGGGGAATTATGGAATCAACCTGTATAGATAGTGTCAGAAGGTTAGGAGATTTTCTTTCTCATAAAACAAGTCTTTCAAAAATTCATGTACACGCATTTGGTTTTTTTTACTCTGCATGCGTAATTTAAAAAAAAAGTACATTTCAGTTTTTTTTCTCATTGTTGTCTGAGACTGCGTTTCAGAATTCTAAAAATTTCCAATATCTAACAGCTGTTTTCGTTGTATTCAGCGTTTGCCTACGTAAAACTCTTTTTTAATTTTTAGGTGGCGTTATTTCTGATTTTTCCTTGATACCAGCGCGTATCCGCTTATATTTAAAACGCTTTTTTCCTCCGGGCTTTCCGGGGTTTCTTTCGGTAAAAATACTTTAAATAAATAAATTTTTATGTAAAAGGTTTTACTTCAATATACGTGTCGATCAAACGTTTCGGACATGTCAAAGCTTATTTAAAAAGTGCATTTAAGGATTCGTATGAGATTGATGAACGTATTTTTTTGTTCCCAATATGATCAGGAAATATAAGTGATCATGTTGGAAAATTCATCCTCTCTCCCTCTTTGAAAATAAAAGCGGAGAGAGGGAGAGAGAGAGAAAGAGAAAGGGAGAGAGAGAGAGAGAGAGAGAGAGAGAGAGAGAGAGAAAGGGAGAGAGAGAGAGAGAGAGAGAGGTAAAGATTAATATATGCAAATATATTAAGTGTTTGTAATCAAAGTTCATTTATTAGCGTACTTAAATTACAAAAGTTTCTAATATTCTACTGCAAGTTCAATCAGCTCTTATATATATATGGTGTTAAAGTCTCATGGTTTTTTCTGAAATACAGTCCACGCCACTCATCGGATGAGTGGTGATCACATTGGGACTCGAGGTTTCTGCTAACAATAACCGAATAACTACATAAAAAGTCCCGTTTGCAACAACGGTGTCCATACATCCCGTTTAGTCGAACAGGACGTATGGTATACGGGTGTTGGTGAAATGGCACAACTATTTTTCTTTCTCTCATAATTGGTTGCAAAATCGTCAATCGTTTCATTTTTTCTTTAACACTAAAACGGGACTTCTTGTTCCTTTAAAGTAAAATCCTCCAGGTTTTTAATCCAGCCATTGTTAGGCATTAGAACGAAACTGTCTAATATACATGAATTATTTTTTGATATGTGCAATACGTTTCATAGATCTCTTCTAAAAGCCTCTAGGAAAAAGAAATTTGAATCTGGTCAACTGAAACTGATCAAGAACTGAAGGTAAAGGCTTTTTTTTTTTGTCATACGTTACCTTTGCTATAGGAATATCATTGTAAATGCAGCTCTACACGTACATGGATCATAACGAATACTACGGACCGATTACGGACAACAGGAATGTTTGTCGGCATGGGAGGGAGGAAAGAGTTTCTTTCAGCACAGTCTCTTGCAGCCTGAAAACGATAACAAATAAAACGAAAAAAAATAATTTTGGTAAAACCAAAGCTTCTCTCACAATGCGCAAAAAATACTTCCAACAAAAAAAAATTGGTAACTTTATCCGAAGCCCGATAACTGTAAACGGATTTTTTCCATGCAATGATATTGATCTATTCCGTTTCATACAAAAGTGATAACAATGTCCAAATGATAACAGTATCAGCGATTATAATAAGCGGCGTCGACTGCATTACGGTTTTGTATGAGAGTGATAAATGTATTTTTTGCTCCTGATATGATCAGGATACATAAGTGATCTTGGAAAATTCATCTCTTTCCTTCTTTGAAGATAAAAGTGGAGACAGATCAGATTAATATATACATTTATACACGTATATATCAAGTGTTTATAATCAAAGTTCATTTAACAGTGTACATGAATCAAAAGTTTCTAATATTCTACTTCAATCAGCTCTACCGGTATTGAAGTCACAGGGTTTCAACATGAAAACAAAATCAATATTTGATGAAAGTTTGACAAAAGAAATATTTTTTCTTAACCAAAAATTTAAATAACAATAACTTTTAACATTAACTTAATTACAATGACTCTTAAAATTAACTTAATATCAATAACTTTTAACATTAACTTAATATCAATAACTTCAAACAACAGTCATAATTTAAATAACAATAAAAATTTAAATAGCAATAAAAATTTAAATAGCAATAAAAATTTAATAAAAATTTAAATAGCAATAAAAATTTAATAAAAATTTAAATAGCAATAAAAATTTAATAAAAATTTAAATAGCAATAAAAATTTAATAAAAATTTAAATAGCAATAAAAATTTAAATAGCAATAAAAATGTAAACAACAAGCTAAACAACAATAACTGTTAAGATTTTGTTTGTTCTAGATTCTTTAATGTTTTATTTACGAAAAAGTATCCCCAAATTCTTTTCATGAATTTTTCCGTCAGCAGATTATTTAGTATTTCAGTTTTGAAACATGAATTTTCTTTTATTATATAGAACCCCCCATCACGAATCAGATTTTATGCAAATAATAATGAATCCCGAATCGTGCTGATGCTGCGATCAAATTTACATCTGTCCGATCTTCATGACATCTTGGCAGCCACTCTCAACACGAAGCATTTGGTACTTGAGTGGTACTTTAAATACGTTTTTTTAAAATCAAATTTTGTTCTTTTGTATTTGTGTTTGTATTTTGTATTTGTTCGTAGCACAAGCGCAGGAAAGCCTGTCTACAAAGATACTCTAGAAACCTCGGAAAAATATTGTTATAGACAAGCTGTCGTTGTAGACCAGTGGTTCCCATTCACCATGCCCAACCGAGCATATTAAAATTTCCTGATGCCCCCCCTCTACCCCCGAGAGGCATGGGGGGGGGGGGCACATAGATTTCTTCTGCTTCCCATCCGATAAAGAAAAGGGCCTTTATATGTATATATATAAATGCCGTTTCAATTAATTATGTGAATTTCAGGTGCTTTTTTGAAGGTTTCAGAATTTACTATGTGCTCCCCACAACCTCAAATTGATCTATGTGCCCTTTCCCCTACAAAAGTAGATCCTGCTTACGCCCTTGTTCCCTTTCCGTGGGAAGGCGGAAGCCAAATTTTTATTCGAAAATAGAACTCCTGTTTACGTGGAGGAAGCCTAAAAGACCATTTACTTAGTCCAAAAAGCAGGGGTTTTAAAACTTTCACACCTGCTAGCCAAAACAAATTTCCATGAAGTCCAATGTCCAACATGTCTTACTGTGGTATCTCGATTCACACAGTGGCGTCTTAACGTGTGAGCCCAACGAGGCTCGGGCCCCAGGCCAAACAAGGAGTCCTATATTATTGAAAAATTTTATTTATTCTGAGATTATTTTTTTCATTAAATATGAATCTTCTCATTAGATTTTTAATTATTTTTTCACTAAATACGAATTTTCATTACATTTTTAATTATCTTTTTTATTGGGTATGAGCTTTCATTAATTCTGAACAATTATTATTATTTATCAAACATGAATTTCCATCAATTGTGAAATTGTTTTTTTTGCATTTAAATATCAATCTTCAATAAACTCTGGAAATATTTTTCATTAATTATGAATTATCATAAATTGCGAAATAATTCGTCCATGAATTATGAAATTATTTATCTCATTAGTACTCAAATGTTTTTTAAAAGTTATTGTGAAATTACCGCTTCGCAAATTCTTGAATCAGTTTGTTTGATTCATTGAGGTTTTTTGTTTTAATCATGTCTATAAATTTTTTAACTACGTACGCTTTTTTATCGGCGGGTCACTGCAAAAGCTTCGAGGGCCACACGTGACTCACAGGCCATGCGTTGGAGGCCCAGTGTTTAAAGCTGACGAATAACATGGTATCCATAAAAAGAGAAAAATAAAAGAAATGAATAGATAGGTGAAGTAACGAGAACCCCCCTCAAAAAAAAATTAGTTACTCAAACTTGATCCCAACACAGCAAATAAGTTTCAAAACGCATAGTAGAAAACTGAAATGGATAAACATATGGGAGGGTGAAAAAACGGTTCTTTTCTTTCCGATACCAAATTTCAGAACCTGTATAGGGCCGAGATTACACTATAAAAATTTTGTATACAAGTGCTTTTATAAAACTTGAAGAATGCAACCAATAAATTGATCGGTTGCATTTGCTCAAATGTAACCGATCAGCTCATTGGTTGTATTTTTCAAGTTTTATAAAAGCACTTTTAAAAAACTTTTTTAGTGTGACCCAGGCCTAGGACATATGTCCCGGTAGCTTATAAACAATCCCTACATTTCTAACTACATTGCAGAAATTTAGCGCATCGTGATTGGCCGAAATGAGTGATGAAACATTACGTCACTCATGGTAAAATTTTTGCTGGCCACGTTTAACAATAGATGCATTTAATTTTGCTTGTGCCTGACATCCACCGTTGGAGTAATAGTTATAGTACGAGACTCACGTACAGAAGATTGCGTGTTCGACTCGGTCTGAAACCTGTATATAACAATTTTTTTTCGCTGTCATTTACTGATTTACTAAAAAAAATGTTTCCATTTTTGTTTCTGATTTAATCAAATGTGCATCGAGAAGACAATAATAACGGCTCGCGAAGCTGGGCCCAGCTATCATTTACTGATTCAATAAAAATACTTTCATTTTTCGTTAATGTGAACTTTGAAATTCAGTTTCGCTCAAAACTCCGCCTCTCGTGACGTCTTGCTAGCTTTTTTGCTCACAGTAACCAATCACCGACGTGCTAATGCTTCCTGTGTTACTAAGAAAGTAGGGATTGTAATTACGCGTCCCGGTAGGAGTGATAGAGTTAAAAGTACCCGGAAAAAAAAATCAAAAGTAAGAAAAATTTGAAATGCAAAATCATTTTCTGTTCATAACTCCTTCTGGAATTGTTCTCGTTAAAAATAAAATTGTCCCCTTAAAAGTGAAACTGCTCCCCTGAAGAATGAAATTGCCGCGTAGGGGCGTGGGCCCCACGCTTGGAATCAGGATTGTGAATAGTTTGAGCATTTTTTGTGATATTTCCTCTTAAATAGGAGAGAATTCCGCCGGAACCAAAGAAAATATCGTTATGGGCAGGTTTATATATATATCGATATACACAGGTTTCACTGTTAATACAGCTTTCTGTTTTGTGAGAGTTGGACGTGTAGTTTTATTCCTGATTGTTCCCGAAAACTTGGAGATATACAGGGTTTGCGGTATAAATGACCTATTTTTGAGCTATTCCTACACTTTACAACGGGTTAAAAAAGATGAGAAGTATATAATAGAAAGCAACATTTCCGATGTTCTTGTAAAAAAATCACTAAGAGGTAATCGAGTTTAAGTAATTGCCTTTGCAGTATTTGCGGACTGGCTGTAGCAATAACGCCTATTATTCCTCCAACGGGATTCTTGCAGATCATGGATCTTTCTGCTGTAAACGACTTTTTTTTAAACCATATCTTAGCAGAAATGTAGTAGAATGGTTTATGGTGATCTGAGTGACCGTGCTATTGATCAACTGCGTCCGATCTTTCGGTTTGGGAAAGTTCAGTCCAAAAATGATTGAACACACGTGGCTTACTGCGGAGTGGTCCCATCTCGCTAGAATATACCATTGGGCCATAAATATTTCATTTGGAGTAATGCCTGATGTTGCATCATATCCAGGTAAGTGGTTGCTGTCACAGATGGCTCACGAAAGTTGCACAAGTTCTTTCTCAGCTCCAAATACGGCAATAGTGCTTATTACACTTGCTGGACTGTTGCCTCATCTGCAAAATGATCCTGCAGAGAAAATCATGTTTACCGTCGATGATACTCTAACATCTCCCTAGAACAATTTGCATCTTCTTCTGCATTGGTAAAAATTTTTTCTCATGCGCTACATTCAAAACTTTTTTTTTGTTGAACTCTCGGAGCTGGGCCGCCAAATTTTTCTAATATCCACCTCCTTAAATAAACATTACTGATTTATAATAGCTGTTCAAAATTAGGGAAAGTTGATCCGCACACCCTGTATATGTCAGAGATTCACGCCGGGAACGAGGAGGTCTCATTTATTGATCAGCATCAATCCATACGTAAGAAACGTTCCAAATGAAGTCAGTATCAGGGATCTCCGAAATTCAAAGCATCCAAATGCATTCAAGCAAATATCTTCACGACCGATGACTTCTTCCATCGCTTCCAAAAGAGCTTCACTTCTATAGCGATTTCGCATCTGCTGTCTATAGAGTTTTTTGACAGCAATCCTATACGTTTTCAAGTAACCAGAGAGATCCGATGCCAACAGGATGATGCCCATCAAAGCAACAAGTGAATGCGACAAGTCTATCAAATAACTTGCAAAAAAGAACGGTTTGTCGATCGGAGAGATCGGTTCTAGCATTTCGCGTTGTAAAATGTAACTGGCTAAATATATATAAAGATTACCAAAATGACCAGCGAAGAGAACCACTAAAACCATCGAGTAAGATCTTTGAAAACACTCTACAGTCACCACGATCCTCTTGAAATTGTTGATGTCGCTTAGAATTTCCTCCGATGGTAGAGACGGATCATTTTTTGTCAGCTTCAGAGTTTTCAGTGCTTTATTTATGTGGTGCAGAAAGGCAGTGATCATGACTCCAACGATACTTGGAAAAAAAAACCAGCTGTTAGTACAAAACAAGGATACTATCAATACTTCGGCAAGAAATGTAGTATAATCTTCTACCAAGTTCTCGAAAAGGAGCGGCCTGTCTTCTCCGGTCGTGAACACTAAACACCATATAATAAAGTTCACACATGTAAATAATGCAACTATGATGACCCCAGTATAAACGTACGTTTTATTTTTGACTCTGAGATCTCGCCGCAGCATCTTCAAGTACTTCATAAACTGATTCTTGTCGTTTGCGTTGACTACTAACGAACACCACAGCGATCCCTTCAGTATATTGTACATCTGAAACGCTAACGGTATCGGCATAGCTTCACCGGAGCATTTGACGAAACTGGATTTGACTGAATAGGCGTAGGACATCATAAATATCAAGCTGAAAACAGAATCTAAAGCTTTCAGCTTGATAGTCGATTGGTTGTCGGATCTTAAGCAAGATGTGCCAAACACACGTAGGGCTCCCGACAAGACGCTGTATTCGCACACTTCAGCCTTGGTGCCAGCTGTGATATTCGGGATCGGATTATACGTATCAGTTGCGTGAGATTGAGAGCTTTTTCTTGTAAACAAAGGGACATCCATCAAGATCGAGAATCTGGAGTTTTGTTGCGTAAACAGTTTATCATCGAAAAGCATGATGTCGGCATATAAACCATCAGTTAATATGCCGAGCAAAAGTGATCAAACTAGTTTTTTTTTTATCTTCAGAGCTGTGTATGGCGAGGGAAAAGTATAGCGATCTTATATCCATATTCAAAATTGAAAAAAAAAGAAAAGAAAAGAATATACAGTATATACATTGATCACTATGGTGACTGATAGAAAACACGGATCCGAATTTTTCAAAACTTATGCATAGTGGTTTTAACAAAATTATGTTTGAACTGAAGTAGATTTTAATATTAAACCAAAGAATACAGAGCTGAACAAACATTGCCAGACCGTCAAAGAAATTCATAGGATTTTGTTATTTTCCAAATATCAATATCAATATAATGAGTGCTTCATATTATCAATTTTATGAAACGTCCTACCCAAAATAACACCAAGCCGTTCTCATTCATATCATGAGATATGTCATGGACATTATTGGTAACTGATAGTTCCAAAATAAGGGATAAAAAGCTATTTTTTCGGTGACAAAAGTTTGTAATTACGTAATGAAAAGTACATTTGACTTGAAAAAAACGAGTTCTTTCAAAATGAAAAATATTCCAATAACGTATTCTGAAAGATATTATCTTTTTTTAAACAATAAGAAAATTTGATTTTTTTTTTAATTTTGTAGTGTGTCGTTTTCTTACTTTCAATGCTTAAAGTATACAATACGCTGTGGTGCAATACTATAAAAATGAGATGTAGGTGACATTTTTAATAAACAGGATGCACATAATTAAAGTTTAGCTATAAAGAGCTGTCTATAGAGCCGTAACTACTGATGAGAAACGCCTTAATGAAGGGATGGGAAACAATTGAGGACAAAAAACATTGAACAACGAAAATGTTATTCTTATGTGATGCGATATGCTGAATACGAATTTAACCATAAAAAACTAGATTGGTTACGGTTTTCTCTAAAAAGAATTCCACATTTAATGTATTATTTTTCCACTCTGCTCAATTTTATATCCACTTATATATACAATTTATTTTCTATTTGTCTCTCTCTGTGTGTGTATCTTGTCTATACAAATCCACAAGCTTAGACCGATCTTCGCCAAATTCTGCACGTATACTAAACAGGACCTGATTTGAACGACAGCCTACTTTAAAGTTCATAAGAGCTGGGCTAACGCCCGAAATGTGAGGAAAAAACCGTAGCAACAATGCTTTTTGAGCCTCAACAATGACTTTTGGAATGTTTAACTTTGGTTACCTTGGTTCCCATACAATCAATGCGTTTCGAGACATGTTTATGCCTTTACAATAGTTTGTAACTTCTTCAATGCTCCCAGTTTGTGGGAAAAACCCCAGGCAGCGCCGGGTATTTTTGTTAGTACACGTATAATTACAAATTACAATACATTGAAACACAACATAAGTATATAGAAAACAAAATAAATGCATAGAAAAACAATCCAAAAAAAATATGTAGAAATTTCAATATACAGAGGTAAAACATTGATATACATAAAAATAACACAAATATATTAAAACACAACACAAATGCCGTATTTCCCCTCATATCCGCCATGTTGGGAAATAGTGAGAGACACCAGCACGCTGGAAAATTCGAATCACAGACTCCGGAAAAGTATTAGATATTTATTCTGAAAAAAAAGCAAGTTAATTGGCTGTATGGACCGTCGTCTGTTCTCTGCATTGTAGGATCTTTTGCATTTTACGTATTCGTTGGAGATTCGACCTAGTTTAAAAACAATAATACATTAATGAATTACAGTATTAACTTTTCACATTTAAGTGATTATTTATCAATGAACGGTAAAATAACTTTTGCAAGGACATAGCCAACGTTTTACGTTTTGTTCATTTTGGAAGTGTATGTTGTAGGCGGGCAGAGTATGGAAGGGGAAGAGACGACGACAAGAGAGAGAAACGAAACACGCGTCTAGTCTGACGAACAACATTCAGTTTCATTCAATCAAGCAAGAGAAATAATGTATAGAAATGTCCTCTCCACTTGTCATCAATACAAGATTCATCGAAAGACTGGTTATTTGTGGAGATGAAGATTACAATGAAGAAAATTCATCACTGCCCCCACGGGGACTCGGACCCCGGTCTCTCCCTTGCCGGATGAGTGCTCTACCATCTAAGCTATGGACGCTCTAAGGTTGAAATTTTCTGTCTCCTTCCATAGCTTAGACGGTAGAGCACTCGTCCGGCAAGCGAGAGACCGGGGTTCGAGTCCCCGTGGGGGCAGTGATAAATTTTCTTCCTTGTAATCTTCATCCACAAATAACCAGTCTTTCAATGAATCTTGTAATAGTTCTTGGTTTTAAAATTATGTTCGAACTTATTGATCAGCTTCCCCCTTATCGAAGATATTCCCAGAAAATTATCGTTCCAGTACCAGAGTAAAAGATTTTTCGGTGGATTAAATCAATAGTATTCGTTTCACTCATTCGATAAATAGCCCTTGTCTCCAAAAGAAGCTCTTACTTAAAGTAAATCCCCGTGAAAAATCACCTGCAATGTGTGGTTCGAACGAGTTACAACAATAAGAACTGATTTTCAAGCTCCAGCTGGAATATATCTAATCTTGAATAATGCTTCCTTTCAACGAACGAATTTCTTCAATTTAGAAACATTTCTCACGTACTTTACTTTCGATGATCATTATTATTATTCGAGTACGTTTCTTGAAGTATAAAATGCAACTTTGCAGTTTAAGTTCCAAACAAATCCTCTCTCTCGAAAATATTTTACGAGTGATATTCGATATGCAATATAAATATGGTATTTTAAATATATATATATCCAGTAAATCTTAATGCTGCCTTTATGTCATCAACCGCTCGTCGTAGAGGTATGGTTCCAGTTAAAAAGAATAAATTCAAAATGTGTTCAGAAATCACCTTGCGCAGTTTTGAGGGTGAAGCTACAGTGTGTTACGAATTTAAATAATATATAAATTTTTAAACTCTACACCATCTGCCTATAATTATAAATCAGACTATAGATTTAATATGGAAAAACTATATATATATATATATATATATATATATATATATATCGAATCTGATGTTTATTTATAAAAATCCTACTCTTGGTTTGAAATCAGGCAATGCCCAACAAACTCACGTCTCCGTCAAGGTTTTCAATATAATATTATACAACTTAAAAAAAAAACATTAACCCAAAAGCAATTCATATATTTGGCTTTATTGTATTTTAATAACTTACCAAATGAAGCAAAACATGAAAATGAATATTAAGAGTTTTTAAAAAACGAATAATTAATTATATTAATCTTCTATTGTCAATGGGTCCTCCTCGTGGGCCTCAACAATGGCTTTTGGAATGTTTACTTTGGTTACCGTGATTCCAAAACAATGCTTTTCAGACACGTTTATCCCTTTACGATGGTTCGTCACTTCTTCAGTGCTCCCAGTTCATGGAGAAAACGCGGCAGTATAGATAGTACGAAATATAATAAGTTAGAAAGTTTGAAATATTTTTTTATTCCTTGATATAAAATAATTCTTTGTGACGAGATCAGTGTGGTGTGTACGAAGCTTCGAACATGGATATTCTTTATCATACTTCTTCATACAGAACATTTCTACGAATACACGAGGCACCAACAACCATTCACGCTTCAAGTTAAAATCGAACTCTACGAGAAAGTTTTATTCTCTCAATAATCTTAATCATCACGAGGAAAAGTTCTAGTAACTATTCTATTATACTAAGTTCTAGTAAACAGCTCACTTGTTACAGCTTTCAAAAATTCTGAATTTACATTTAATTTTTTTTCCTTTGCATACATAATCTGAAAAAAAAAGAATACATTTTAATTTTTTTCATCATATTTGTTGTCCGAGAGAGAGCGAACGAGAGAGTGTTACCGAATTTTAGAAATTTCCGATATCTGTCAGCTGCTTTCGTACTATATTCAGTTTAAAGTTTAAGTTTAAAATTTTTCTTAAATTCTTAGTTCGTGTTATTTTTGATTTTTTCTTGATATCACCGCCTCTCCGATTATTTAAAACACTTTTATCCCCCAGGCTTTCCAAAGCATTTTAAGCAAAAAAAATACTTTAAATAAATTATTTTCGGTACGAAAGCTTTTCTTTGAATATACATATGGATCAAAAGTTACGGATATATCAAAGCCTATTTAAAAAGTATTCTTACGGATTAGTATGAGAGGAATGAATGAATTTTTTGTTATTATCAGGAGATATAGGTGCTCATGATGTAAAATTTATCCTCCCTCTAAAAAAAAACAAAAAAAAAAAAAACCGGGGAAAGCGAGAAGAGAGATTAACAATATAGTCAAACTCGGTTATGACGACACTGAAGATTCCTTGAAATTTTGCCATCATAACCAGGTTGACGTTTTCACGAGCTTTTTGACAAAAAATACAATCAAATGCGATCAAACTCTCTGTATGAAGTTGTTATTTTAATATGACTCGCACAGCTGATCATGCTCGATCAAGGAAAAATATAGGCAATGGAAATGATAAATACGGATATTGTAAATTTTCTTTCTGAAAATGTTTGGCAAAAATCATCACATATCTTGTTAATAAATAACTCTTAGCGAGAAATACATTAATACAGCAAATCTGCAAAAATATTATTTCCGGGGGAAAAAATGAATAGCGCAAATATACGTGATGTCAACACATTAACACACAGCCATATTCATAACAGCAGAACTTTTTATTTATACAATATTGTTGGCCTAGTGGTCTATACAAGAGGATACGGTTGATTTACATATAGGTAATATTTAACAAGAAATCAAGATCGTGGGGTAGTCAAAAATACTAGACGGTAGCCTGTTCCATTCAACTAAAGTGAGAAAACCAGGAAAAAACTATTTAAATCGAATTTAACCGCCAATTCTAGCAAAGGTTAGAAATTAAAGTAAGTATTTCCTTAAAAAAAACGGGATATTTTTGTAAGTAAAGGTTAAGAAGAGCAAAAAAATATGTGTGAATATTATCGTGTACGGGACATGTGAAACTGCAAGTCACAGCGTCACACATGTAATAAATACAATATTTAGTTTCAGGAATAATAGAGACCAGCATTGCCTTAATGTGCTGAGTTCTAGTTATAAGAATTTCCTTTTAAAATTGCAAAAATGAGAATTTGCAAAAATTCGTCGTTGTATCCGAGGCCATAGCATTTACATAGACATTATGCACAAGGTCCATTAACATTAATATCTACGTGAACCAGCCAAGACTGCCAATTATTGAAGTTAGAGCCCAGGTAAAGACGAAGAAAAGAAGCCTCATTTCCTGATCAGAAGCAATCCATAAGTAAGAAACGTTCCAAATGAAGTCAGTATCAGTGATCTCCGAAATTCAAAGAACCCAAATGCATTCAAGCAAATATCTTCACGACCGATGACTTCTTCCATCGCCTCCAACAGAGTTTCACTTCTATAACGATTTCGTATCTGCTGTCTATATAGTCTTTTGACAGCGATCCGGTAAGTTTTCAAGTAACTGGAGATATCTGATGCCAACAGGATGATAACCATCAAAGCAACAAGTGAGTTCGACATGTCTATCAAACAAGTTGCGAAAAAGAACGGTTCATTGATGACAGATATCGATTTCAACATTCCACGTTGTAAGGTGTAACTGGCTAAATATTGAAAAAGATTGACGAAATGACTAGCGAAGAAAATCACTAGAGTCATCGAATAAGATCTTTGAAAGCATTCTACAGCCGTCACGATCTTCTTGAAAGACTTGATGTCGCTTAAGATTGCATCCGGTGGAAGTTGGGAAGCGTCATTTTTCAATAGTTTCAGGGTTCGTAAAGCCTTTCTCATGTGGTAAAGAAACGCGGTGATCATCACGGTGACGAAACCGGAAAAAAGGCTCCAAATATTAGTGGAACATAATGAAATTATCAACAGTTCAGCATAAAACAAAATGCAGTTTTCTTCCACGTTATCGACAAAAATAATTTTTTTCTGTTTCACGGCGAAATCCAAACTCGACGTAACAAAATACACAGACGAGATAATCACTACGAGCGTGATTCCTGAATAGATGTAGGCCTTGTTTTCGACATTAAGATCCTGTCGGAAAGTTTTCAAATGCTTCACAAACAATTTTCTATCATTCGTATTGATAACTAATGAGCCCCACAGAGTTAATGTTAGAAGATTAGAGGTGTAGTAGGCTGATAACATTGACAACGAATAACCGTACCATTCATATAGTTCGATGTCACCCGAAAATAAATTAATGAAGATAAACATCAAGGATAAAACAAAGTTGAGGACCTTTTGCTTGGTATTCGATTGGCTGTCGCATCTTAAGCAAGTTATACCGTACGTACGTAGGCATTTCGATAAAGCATCGTATTCGCATGAGCCAGAATTTTTATCTTCCGTTGGAACAAGATGATTTGTATTAGCTGGTTCGAGCTGAGAACTTTCCCTTGTCAGTGAAAAAACATCCATCACAGCAGGTTATCGATACGAAATACGATGTAAACGTTGGTTTAACACTGCTGTGCCGTCTACTTTATCATAATTCAAGTTATAAACTCATGTGTTCATCAATGTTTTCTAAAATCAGAGAAAAATTGCTCGTGTTAGTCAGTCCAGCCCCTGCATAGGAACAAAGGCTGATATTATCGATAGGTGATGTAGCCTGGGCTGTTCTCGGTTGGTATGTAGGGGTTCTTCTATTAAAATTGGTTCGAGCTGAAAACTTCCTCTTGTTAGCGAAGAAACATTCATTGAGATCGAGGATTCGTAAACAGCATGCTATCGATACTCATTACGATATATTGGATGATGTATCGTAATGAGTATATATCTCATGCTCATGAGATATTGTTGTTACGCTGCTGTGCCGTCGCAAAATTAATCACAATTCAAGAAATAAACATATGTGTATATATATCAATGTTTATGAAATTGAAGGAAATGGTTACTCTATAGATCTCCATAGTTACCGATATAAAGTAGAGCATTCGAATTGGGTGAGACAAAAAAAAAAATCGTTTCTGATATTTATGTATGATGTTAGGAAAATTGGATGAGAGATAGTCCGAAATACATTGAGAAGAATTCAGAAATATACACGACAGAAATACATTATTTAAAAAAAAAATCGACTTCCTTAAATACTGTATATTGATAGAAGAAAATAGCTCGATGGCATTAGAGTAATGAAGTTTACTACTTTACATAAAATTTTGTGAAAAACATACAGTTTTTTCCCCTTATATCAAGCATTTATAACATTTTAACGATGTTGATGGATATTCGTCTTTTTTATACAATTCTGTGTCATTCTTCGAACACTTTTCAATGCTTTATGCCTAAGACACTCCCACATCACAGGAAAAATCACTTATCCCCTATCAAAAACAAACCTCTCCTATTTATACTAATACAATATTATATTATTAGCTACAATACCCGGCGTTGCCCGGATTTTTCCCATATACTGGGAGCATAAGAGAATGTGACAAACTATTGTAAATTAATAACCATGTCTGAAACGCATTGTTTGGGCAACGGTAATCAAACTAAACTCTCCAAAAGTTATTGTTTAGGCCAACCAGCTATTGTTGCCTGATAGCTTCCCTCCCCATTTTGCCCAGCTCTGACGAAGTTTTAAAGTATCGTTCTCAAATGGGGCTTTGTTTGCTATATATATATACATACATACAAAATTGGCGACGATCAGTCTAAAATTGTAGATTTGAATAGACAACACACGCACGCACAGACAAACAGGCATCAAGAAACGCAATTTTACGTACATAGACTAGCTTGATACCTTCAAGACCAGACATGACCCAGGCTCTGTCCCTTAGGGGATATAAGCCAGTTAGCTTGCTACCTGGCGCTGCCCGGATTTTCTCCTCATGCGGGAGTATTTTATTATTTGATTATTATTTTTTCAACTACTACAAACGGTCCGCGAATTACAACTGCTGTTAATTTTTTTTGCTGGCCCGAAAAATTTTCTTCCTTTTTTCGCCTGTCCGCGAATTTGTTCAAATACTTCATATGGTTCGTAAATATTTCAACTACGACCCCCCGCCGGTACGCAAACTATTTCTAATCCGAAGGTTTTTTATCAACTGGCTGTTGCGAAGATATATTTTGGAAAGAGAGAAAATTCAACTGCCCCTGCGGGGAATCGAACCCACGTCCTGTCACTTTCCGGGTGAATGCACTAGACTACAGAGGCACCGAATCTCTCAATCTTTCCTTGGAGCTCGTGTACACTGAAAGGGACCGTACGTGGACGGCCGGACCAGACTCAGGCCAAGCTCACAACTGCTGACGCTGTCACCAGATGGCAACTTATGTAATGATGACGTCACTCTCCGCTACCATACAAAGGTTTTTTAACAGCTCTGACTGTCTTTCCAAAATATATCTTCGCAACAGCCAGTTGTTAAAAAACCTTCGCATGGTAGCGTAAGTTGACGTCATCATTACATAAGTTGCCATCTGGTGACAGCGTCAGCAGTTGTGAGCTTGGCCTGAGTCTGGTCCGGCCGTCCACGTACGGTCCCTTTCAGTGTACACGAGCTCCAAGGAAAGATTGAGAGAATCGGTGCCCCTGTAGTCTAGTGCGTTCACCCGGAAAGTGACAAGACGTGGGTTCGATTCCCCGCAGGGGCAGTTGAATTTTCTCTCTTTCCGAAATATATCTTCGCAACAGCCAGTTGTTAAAAAACCTTCGTATGGTAGCGGAGAGTGACGTCATCCTTGTATTTCTAATCCCCCCCTCCCCCTTCTCCGGCTGCCGCAAATTACATCTCCCATTTCTACCAGTACGTGGTTGTAAAAATGTTGGAGAACACTGATTTTTTACAGAATCTGAAAATGTCATTATTTGAAGGAAAAAAAATGCATCAACAAGAAAAAATCTTCAATTTCGGAATTAAATGTTGTTGAGGTAAAAACGAAGACACAACAAAAAATGATGTTTTGTTTCGCGGAGAGAGAGAAGAAATCTTAAATTCCCCGCAGATAACTCTGAGGTATATCGCGTTAAATTCACTGCGGTGATTTATCATCGATACAATTTCTTTCCACACTGATATGATACGTCACTTACTATAATTAAAAGAGATTTAACGTTTTTTTCTTCTCCGGATGTTAATAAAAACTGAAAGGAATGGCTGGTTGGTTGTCACAGGAAAAAAAACCAAACTTTTATTGTTGTTTGGAGCAACATGTTTGTTTCTCCACTGATCTTGAAACTCCTGTGATCTGTCATTTTCCCTTTTTTGCAAATGATTTCGCAATTATACATTTTATATTAATAAATGGTAAGAATGTATGAAAAAAAAATATTCTATTCATTTTTTTGGGAAAAATAAATCTTATTTATAGTTGAAATATTTTCTAGCTGTGCAACACTTGAGGAAATTTATGAGTTTAATGTGTGTGTGACTATTTGTTCAGAAAATATCTGGAGCAAGGAAAGTGTGCGCGGGCCGCTCCATAACTATGGAAACGTGTTGGGGGTCACTTGAGTTATTTCGAAATGCACCGTTGGAAATTTAAGTGATCTGAAAATGCGCTTTTCAAGTACCTTAAACGATCGGAAAAATGTGCCAAGAGACACGAAATTTGTTTATGAAAATTAAGTGAACCGTGAAAGTGTTGCGGGTAGCCCAAGTGAATTATAAGTGTGTTGCGATTCACTCAAGTGATCGGGAAGCGTGTCGCAGGCCACTCGAGTGATCTGGAAATGTACGCCAGCAACTTTAAATCTGCAAATACAAATACAAATACAACGCCACAACAGGAAAAATGCCCAACGAGGTGGCTGATAAAAAGATGCCCATAAAAATATGGATGTCCACGTATGGAATGTACCACGTAACACTTGAAAGACCTGGAGGTGTGCCGCGGGTCACTGAAGTGATTTGGAAATCGGCTTGTGGAGCTTAAATGAGCTGGAAATGTGGCGTGAGCCACTTAACTGATTTGATAACCTTTCGTAGGTCACTTGAGCGGTTTGGTAATTTGTCGCGGGCCATGTGTTAAGCATGCTTCAATCGTTGTTTTAGTCCAGGGGTTCTCAACTTTTCCCAGTATATGGCACTTTTGGACCCATATTTTTTTCTCGTGTTCCCCTCGTCTTAACCAGGGCCCCCCTACCCTCATGTAAGAGAGAGACCTTTTATTCTTATTGAATCGAATTTAGTCAAAACTAAATTCGTAATGGTTAATAACTGTTTTAAATACGATCGATCTCTGATCTCTGGAACAATAAGCCAGTCACGGATCCAAAAGACGGGGGTTGATCATTCCTCCCAAGAATTATATGGGGGGGGGGGGAGAGTAGGCCTGTAAAATATGGACCGATCCAATGAGCCTACATAATAAATCGCCCTTCCCGACAAATCACAATGTGTCTGCGGCTACCCTACGCTAGAGTTCAGTGAGCTTCATTCTGTGGGGGTTCTATCATGATCATCGGTGCCTGGTCAAAGTGATGTTGTGGGCCCAGGCCCGCCATTTAGGGGGCAGAGGGCCCCGTTGCCCCCCTGGCTTTTGAAAATACACTAAAAATGGTATACATATACAAATATATATATACATACATTGAGTACATGTGTTTTGCCCCCCCCCCGGATAAAGTTGAAATGACGGCCCACAGTGGGCCGGCCCCACATGTACTTAGTTGGAAGTAACCGTAACAGCTGACACATGTAGATTCCAATATTCTAGCACCAGATTTCATCATGTTGGCTGCCTGTGCACATGAGAATATCAATACCCATTTCCCTCCACATGGGGACATGGGTTGATATGTCCCTGGTTTTACGGACAGCTCTGCTGGATCCTGAAAGTAATCACATAGCTTTATTGACAACTTTATTTATTCACACAGGGGCGTCGGAAGTGTTTCGAACCCATGGATGCTGGTCTTAAGTTTCATGTAAGAAAGTTTGATCTCTGAATCAATTCTGGGGACGCTCGGATCCGTTCTACGAATTCCCGTGTGGATGCTGGAGCACCCCTCGCTTTGACGTCACTATGTTCACATCTCTGTGGAGTTCTACACCACTTTTCGTGGCTCCCCCTTCCATTTGGTTTTCACCAGTGTGGCCCTTAGAATATACCCCAACCGCAATGGGGCGATATTCTCCCCCCCCCCCAGGTTGAGAACTCGTTGTTTTAGTCCATGAAAAGGGGAGGGGAAGGGCTGCTGTATATTTCGTAGATTTCATGATTTTTATTTCATATCAGTCATTATGAAACGTGCTATCGTCAAAATTTCTAAATACAAAATTGAAAGTCTATAACGAGTAATATAATAAAAGAAAAAATATATTCATTTCATGGTGCCATATTATGGTGATAGAAGTATCATCTCGAGATGACTTCATGACGATACATCAAAATCGTGAAAAATAATAAAGAATAAAAGGGAAGAATTATAACATGAAAATATTGAATAAAAACTGAATTTTGGAAAATAGGGAGTTTTGAATTTCTCCATCAGAATTATTTTCTACTCATTTGTTCTATACACGCCTCTTTGTTTTTCCTTTGTATCTGTTATGGTAAGTGTGATAAACCGGTTATTATGCATAGTAAGCAGTTATTATGCATACTTACCAATTGTCTTGGTAAGTTTGATAAATTTATCACTTTTACTGGCGAGTATGCATAATACCGAAGTGTCGTTGGTAAATTTGATAAATTCTGGAAACATTATTACTTTTACCGTTGATTACGCATCAATGTAATTGGTGAATTTGATAAATATGAAAAAAATCCAAATGAGTGTAGTATGTGTGATAAATATAGACGAACCCCGTTATAATGATAAGTTTAACTATCTTACCCGGATATAATGATACAATACGTGCATGAATTATCATTTGTACAACACGACTAGAATCTGTAGTTGGGTTGGCCTACTATGCATAATGACCGGTAAAAGTGATTAATTTTGGAAAATTTATCAAATTTACCAACCACGCTTGGGTACTATGCATAATCACCGGTAAAAGTGTGATAAAGTTTAGGGAAATATATCAAACTTATCAACATGCTCGGCGATTAGGCATAATAAATGGTTATTATGTATAAAACCGGATTTATCGCATTTACCGTAACCAATGTTGTTGTTTTTTTCGTTGTTGTCAGAAAACGTTACAGATGTCTAGAAATTTTTTTGAGAAACTAAAAGAACTGAGTTAATTGGGAAATAGAAGAATTATTGGGTTTGGGAGAAATACACATAGATGTTTTACACGTTCAACAGATTTCTGATTATGACGTCGCTTGGAACGTTTCTAAACTACGGACTGTTGCTGGCCATTCAGTGAGCCGCTACAGCTTCAAAACTTTCCTATGTTAAGCACTGTTGATTCATTAGTGGACATGAGTAACTGTTTGAAACACGAACATCACAAGTTTTGTGAATTTTCTTGCAAGAAAAGTATAAAAAAATACTGCAGTCACAAACATAGTTATAACGACATCTCAGCTATATCGTCAGTAATTGGTGGTCCAGACTATGACTGATTCCCATAGAGAATAATACTGATGAGTCATCCTTATAACGTCGATGAAAGACAACCACCTCGGATATAACGACAATTTTTCCGTGACTTTTGTTTCCGTTTCGATGACTAAGTAATTCCTAAGATTAGAGCTGATCACATTTAGGATATTGTTCGTCTGCTGTTCTATTTATAGCTCAACGTTCAAACATTTATTGCATGTTTAACGTTCCGACTTGCTCATTGACATGACTACTATATGAAACAATTTCGTATTTTGCCCTTCTCGACCAATTTCTTTTTTTAAATAAAAATGTCCCTTTTTTTCAAGTATAAGCTTAATTTACAATGCTAATTAAAATCAAGAATGAAAGTAATTTGAACAATTTATAAATTGTGTTATACTGAATATTACTGCAAATATTAATATTCATCCATATTTGCCAAGTTTTCATTTTTTTCCCGTGAAATACATTTTAGAAAATTTTCAGTAGCATTTTTTTTATCTCGCCAAAAGTTATTTATGGAAGTTATTTTTTTTGTAATTTCGTCGTCACACATTTGGCAACATGTTTAGCGGCCAGAATCGGTGTGATGTCCCGTATTTAACTATAGCAACGTAGGTATTGTCTGTGAATCATATTTTTCATCAAAAAGTTCTTGTGAACGTCAAACTCGGTTATAACGAAAAATTTCGAGGTATCTTCGATGTCGTTATAACCGATTTTGAAACTGTATAACCAAGTTATCAGCGATTTTAATGTTGTACAGTATTCATTTATCATGATTATAATCATGTATTATTTGAGAATGTTTTTTTCTTGAGTCTAAAGTAGGGTTACTCTACAACTACTGCTCTACTATGTAGAGCATTGCTAAAAATTGTTTTTTTCAAGTGATTTTTCATAAAAAAAATTCGAGAACTAATAATTTTTGGGTATTAGAAATTTTAATGAGTGTCTTAGTGTTACTTAAAATTTGTTCAGAAAGCAATCGTATTTTTTATGGTTTTTCGAAAATTAAATTTTTTATGATTTTTTAATATTGATTATTGACAGAAATTTTTTGCCTGCCCGTAAACAAGAATTATTTTTTTAAAAGTAAAGTTCATTCCAATTTTAAAGAATGAGAATTCGATAGATTTTCGCGTGGATCATAATTCCGCAGAAAAATAAATTTAAAAGAGATTTTTTTAAAACATTTTAGGGATTTTTCATCAGTAAATGGGTAATTTTAGGGATATTTTATGGTTGCAAAAACCGTGACACCGTGCAAGTCATTGCAAATCATAATCGGTAATTTCAATTTTGCTGCCATTTCTATTTCAAATAATTACTGAAATAATTATGTAATATTACTTACCTGTACATTTCTTTTTAAAAAACAAAACAGACGTTGAAGCTTCGGAAACTATAAAGGATGAATGCATAATTCCCCTTGCAGCATTTAACTGGCGAACCGTTGATCTTAGAGGCATACTTCTAATTAGAAAAGTACCCAAATAACGTGTAGAACTCGGATAGACGTCATTCCTGTCTCTAAATGGTTCTATAGTTATTGAAATATAAAAATTAACTTTTTATACGGACACTGCACTAAAATACCCATAGGCAAGTTGTTCCCCTGTCTGTCTTGAGAGGGTATGAGTGGGTGGCATGAAGAGTACGTCAAACAAAAACAAAAAAAGCTTGCCAGGTGAACGATCAGAAGAAAATAAAAAGTTCCTCAACTCTCATAACAGAGGCTATAGCTCAATAAGATATAGGGTTTTGATTGTGGATACATATCTTTCCCTGTCAATAGACTCTTTAGATTAGACAGTAACATGTGATGCAAGGAATTTCATGATTTTATTTATTTTTTCTTATTGGTATGTTGTTACTCGTGAATATATGTTGTGTTGTGTGTGACATCAGGGAAATGATGGAGAATAAAAAAAAAAAAAAATAGTATACATCAACAGCCACCACCAGGAGAAAACATATGCAATTTACATATAGCAGTCAAAATGACTGCTCTTGGCCGTTATAGGTATAAACGCCGATATCTCCCGAACAAAACCTTCAATGTCTTCAAATTTTTGTACACAGAGATAGGTGTAGAAATAATAAAAAGTCGCCAAAAATGGAGTGCGTACATCAAATACTAACTGAAAGTATAGCGTTTTCAAAATCAAAAACCGTCAAAATGACTACCCCGGCCGTGTTCTAGTGTTAAACTACTGTGAAATATAACTAGGGCTGTAACTAGAGGGGGCGACTCCCCCGGGCGTAAAAATTTAGTGGGCGGCAGTTTTAGGTGGGAACAAAGAGCATCATTACAAAATTATTGAATTTTAAAGCTGTGGGGGGGGGGGGCGGCAAAATAATGTTTGCCCCGGGCAAAAGTCCTAGTTACGACCCTGAATATACCCGAATATAAATAGAAAGAGGCAACAGAAAAGAAGTCACGGTACATATAGAAGTACTTGTAATTCTATAACTTGAAATTTTGTAATTAATTTTTTTATTTTATTTTATTTGTAAATTTGTAAATTAAATACATATATGACTTTTATTATGTCTTATAAGCGATGATGCGAAACATTTTTACTCTTTCCGCCGGTCCATGAAATTGCTCAAAAATTTTTAACGGTTGGCAACTTTGCAAAAAATTTAACACTGGTCTATGCATTGTATGAACAGTGTAGCATCATGTTTAATTGCTTGGACATTCGTAACGATTCAGCTGGAGAACATTATCGAATTTTATATATGTTGGTACGGGGTTCTATGTGCAAATCATTTGAAAATAAAAAAAAAAAAGCTCAAATAACGCGTGATATACAATATAACTTCGAAACAGATAACTATAAAAATTATATAACTTTGGAAACAGATTCCTACTTTGATAAATACACGAACCCAGAAATTATTGATCAGTTCGAGCATGATTTTTGATACGTTGATTTTTTAGAGAAAAGAGATTGCTTTATTTTTTGGTCCTATGGAAACAGGAAAAGAAAACAACCGAAACTCTTATCCATCTTCGAATTTCCATCGCTGATTCTTTCTGTATCGACTTGAATACATATACTCTATTTGATTCAGACCACCCTTAGGAATATACTCAAAACTTAGTCGCGGTACCTAAAGTTTTAAATGATGGGCCATACCATTTAGTACGATACAGAGTATTACAGCTATTTCAGTTAATTTCGTCTTGACTGATTTTCGTACGTGGACTCAGTGTAAGGAAAGAGAAAATAATAATTTTTGAAATTCGAAGGATAATGGAAACACGAAAAGTTAAAGGTTCGCATTCGTGGTCTATTGCAGTGACAAAGGAGAGAAATAATGAAATTATCGGAAAGCGTAGCGGGTTGGAAGAGTACCGTTTATTATTGACGTGTATGCAATCGACAGGCTTGAATTTAAAGTGCTATTTTCATGAACTGAGCACAAAGCACAAACTTATTCAAATACTACTTGGTTGCTTTTTCCTGTTATGTTTTTCATTTACGATCAAAGCAACTTTGTTTCCCTGTAATCAAATCGCTTTGAATTTCCCATATGCCATATACTTTACGACTAGGGTACCTCTGTGGTTCACCTTGCTTATCCATTCATCAAAGATCCAGCGATTCCTCGTTCTTTTGGGAAACCTTCAGAAAGATTGCGGCATAAAGATAAGATTCTACATCTACTCTGTCTTTATTGTAGAAATGTTATTCGTCACTGCCAATTTAATAATTAAGATATTAGAAAATGAAGGTATATGTGCAGAAGAATCTTTGCTTTTCGGTATCAATAAAGAAAGATATGGCGGTAGTGTACGTGTTTTAGAGGAGCTTATTGTTGTATTTTCTTATATTTTCAGCAGAAATCTATTTCCAGCGTGGACTAACGTGTTGATTTTGTCTTTGCTTTATCACATGATGAAGGCCTTGAAGAATACGCGATTTCCGGAATTATCGATGGAATCCGAGTTCATAATCACGGTTGACTTTCGGAACGAATTCAAGAAGTACAGAAGAATCATAGAAGTTGTTCAGGAATTTCAAAAATCGTTCTCCGTGGTGCTTTTGGTGCTTTTTGCGGGAAACTACGCTTCGATCTCTGCGTTTTTAGTGGATTACGTACACGGAATTCAAGCGTATCAGTTTGGTAAATCGTTGAGGATCAGCTTCTTAGTTTTCGATGGTACAGCGACGTTGCTGAACTTGGTGATGATCATAATGATATCCTCTGACATCCCACTGAATATGAGACAGAAAAGAAAAGCTTTAAAAATGTACAGGAATGCGATGAATGCCAGAGCACATGCAACGTACAGCAGAATTCACTGGGAAGTAGAAGAATTACTCGGTTTGGGAGAAATACACATAAATGCGTGTGGGCTTTTTACTTTTAAAAGATCTCTTATACTAACGTCGTTTGGAACGTTTCTCACTTACGGACTACTGCTGTACCAAAATTGAACCGTTTCAGCTTCGAAACTTTCTCATGTCGGAGTATCAAGTACTACTGCACCAGACATGAACCGCGTCCATATTCCTCTGCGGAACTTCTAACGAATTGGTACATGTTAGAATGAGCGTGTATGTATAGTGAACCTCCCGTAATGTTTGTTTCTGTGTAATGCTTGTTACGTGTATATGTAGTGCTGCCATCTGCAATCAATTTTTTCAAACTATGAGTTTTTGCTCAGCTCATAGCGAGTGAAGTGATGAATATATAATTGTAACGTTGTAGCCCTGTTGCTCACCGCGGCAAGACTTTTTAACGTGGAGATCGGCTCGCATTCGCACCTCGAATTTGGGAACCACAGAAGACTAACTTGAGCCGACCACCACTGCGGCGTTTGAACCCGAATGCTCGCGATGCGAGTGCTTCACTATGATCACTTCACTGGACCACTACAGCGCCAAGTCTCAAGTGCTGTTGACTAAGACAGAGTTCAACTTTTTATTATTTTCGGACCGGTGAGATTGTGCGAACAGTTCCGCGGTTAGGAGATTAACTATTCATTCAAGAAACAGTCTAGCTGTAGCCGCTGCTGCCACCTATCGAATAAATACAAAAATATCTGTTGTAATTCTTGAAAGTTAAATTGATTTTTGTCGTAAATCTGGTAACAGTATCAAAATAGGCCGTATTGCTGTATATTTCTATTTTTATGCTGAGCACTGGTGCAAATGTTAAAAGTCGTATTACCGGTGAATGTGTTTGTTTCCCGCAGAATGTGAGCTTTTGTTTTAATATTATGTCATGGTATATATTACTAAATGGAATAACAATTTTTTTATATAGTTTAAACTAACGGGCAATAGGACATTTTGTGACCTTTTCCTTGCAGATGGCACTAGTGGTTCGAGTGTAACGATAATTTAACAGCAGTGTTGTCCCCGAGTGGCGTGGTGGTAAGATGCTCGTCTCCCACCGTGAAGGTTACTGTCATGGTTTCAGGTTCGAACCCGAGTGAGAATAGAGATAATATATTTTCCCTATCGATTTTCCCAACCGAATCGACATCTGAATCATTGTTGAAATGAATTCTGATTCATTTTCAACCCATCTCATTAATGGCAGTAAATTGGAATGTAGCGTTATGGCCCGAGTAGGTTTTTGGTGAAGTAGTTTAACGATAACACTACTGGATTACTTAACGATAATACTCTGGGATACACAAAAAAAAGAAAAGCAGCGGGGATCTGCTGCCATCTATCAATCAAAAATAAACTCCTTTTATGATGCTTCAAATACAATTGTCTGTTAGTTTTAAGCCGGTGAGCAGCATAAAATGAGTGTATGGACTTCAAAATTCATAATTTTTATGCTACACAAAGACATTATCTATGCTACACACTAACATTTTTCTAAACACAACAAATCTCTCCTTCACAGCCGTTTCAGGGCACTTCCTATGTGTGGCAGTTGGGATTGAATTCTCAGGAACCACCGAATCCACAATTTCATTTAGTTCAGTTCAGTTTATGCTACACACAGACATTAATTTCATGCACCGTAATATCGATTGATATGTTCCTTCGCCTCAGAACTTCAGCTATTTATTTTTCATTAATCTCAATTTAAATCAATGTAATACTTTGTGTCTACGTATATGTGTGTGTATGTATGTCATATTCATTGTTTTGTTTGTTACTTATTTATTATTATTTTTTTAACTATGATTAGTTTCAAGGGAAACAGTTATTTTCCGGATATTATGCTGAGGTGAGCTCGGAAAAAAAAAAAGTCATCACGTCTCCGCCGGGACACGAACCCAGGCCCTCTTGCATACCGGGCAAGCATGCTACCATCTACACCACTGGAGACACATGAATCTGCCTTCCAAATTTCACGCACTGTGTCGTGAGGCGCTGAAGTAGAGGCATTAGTAGCCTCTCTTAACTTCAGGAAATGGCCCCCGGGTGGGACGGTTTAGAGAGATATAGATGGCTTTTTTCTCAGCCAGAGATATCAAGGAAACAGTTATTTTCCGGATATTATGCTGAGGTGAGCTCGGAAAGAAAAGTCAGTCCCGGCGGAGACGTGATGACTTTTCTTTCCGAGCTCACCTCAGCATAATATCCGGAAAATAACTGTTTCCTTGATATCTCTGGCTGAGAAAAAAGCCATCCATATCTCTCTATGATTAGTTTATTATTAATATTTACTATTCGTGTTTGAAAATTAACACAATTATAACCGTGTCCACCAGTATGGATCAACAACAATAACTTGGATGTATTTTCTTCGTTTTGCCAATGTAAGTTTATGATGTGATGAATAAAATTGAAAATTGATATACTGAACTACAATTTTTTAGTAGTTGGACATTCGTCGATTCTACGTGGAAACATTGTGTCTGTGATGTAAAGCGCTGAATTAACTTCCACTCAATGTTCCTGTTTGGTTGTCATTACTGACAGGACTGGATAAATTTTTTTCTTACATATACACAGGAATTTCAAAAAAAGCATCTTTCTTATTCGAAAACAATGCAGCACCCACAATCATGTAGTGGATGTAACCGGTTGGCAAAATGTTTCGAGGGCCGTCAGGAAATTTCCATCGATTAGCACCGGTCCTTGGACCGGCGGTTTAAGAACACTGGACTAAGAGACTCGAGTAACTATGCGAACACGAGAAGTTATGCATTTTGAGAATTTACATGTGTGTGTGTTAAATGCATAAAATGTTTGTTAGTAATTTTCGGTTTTTGTATCATTCATTTATTACGATTTCAAATTTTTGTTAAAAACGCCTTTTTTCTAAAAAAAGTACTAAAATGAAATCGATTGTAATCGAGAAGAGAAAAATTTCGATTGTTTCAGATAAATTCTGGGGCAATCAAAACTTGAGAATTTTTTTTCATCCATTATCTGTATCTGAATATAAATCAGAATTGTGTGTGCTTGAATAATTTCCTATTTTAGCTCGGTTTATTTCTTTGCTTCCTGATAATGCAGTGGATTTTTACTAGCAAAATGGATGAGAAATAAAATTACCTTACCTGACAGTAATAAAATTTCGGCTTCTTCAGAAGCGATTTCTAGCTCTTGTGCGGCTAATTTAAACCTCGTTGATATCAAAAAATTATTCACGTTTTTTGATATCAACGGATTCGAATTAATTGCATATGAGAATTTTATATTTATTTCGTTTTAAGGCATTCAAAAATACATTTATAATCCAGAATAATGTCTAATGCTGCGTAGTATATTATAGAATTCTAAAAAAAAACCGGAAAGTTAATGTTTTTTTGTTAAAAGAACATTATTCAATATTGTTCTGATTTTAGCGTTTATTTTGGTTCTTGAATAAAAATTAAGTGTGGCTCTTACGATGCTGTTGCATGTGAAAAGCGTTTCTATGGAAAAGGTTTTTTTTCTTGGGTTTTTCATCCAAGCTTGAAATTTACATGAAATTACAGTAAATATCGTAGGATGGGGGGAAAAATAGATGAGACGAGAAAGATATCGAAGTATTTTTTACTTGAAATAGGAAAATGAAAGTTTTTCATTGGATACTTAGAGCAAGGAGACTGTGCCACTTCATAGGTTTGGAAACGTGTTGCGGGTCACTTGAGTTATTTCGAAACGCGCCGTGGGCAATTTAAGTGATCTGGAAATTTGTATTTGTATAAATGCGCTTCAAGTCGATTAAATGATCGGGATAACGTGTCAAGAGAGGCACGAAATTGGTTTATAAGAATTATGTGAACTGTAAAAGTGTCGCGGACCACTCAAGTGAATAATAAGTGCACTGCGAGTCACTAAAGTGACCTGGAAGAGTGGTGCCGGACACACGAGTGGTCTGGAAGCGTGTCGCTGGTCACTCGAGTGTTCTGGAAGCGTTTCGCAGGCCACTTGAGTAATCTGCAATGTACCACGTATCAATTGAAAGACCTGGAGGTGTGCCGAGGGTCGCTGAACTGATTTGAAAATTATCTTGTGGAGCATAAATATGCTTAAATGAGCTGCAAATGTGGCGTGAGCCACTTAAATGGTTTGATAACCTTTCGTAGGTCACTTGAGCGGTTTGGTAATTTGTCGCAAGCCATGGGTTGAGCATGCTTCAATCGTTGTTTTAGTCCAAGGGTTCCCTCTCTCTCACTTACACACACACACACACGCACACACACACACACATACACACACCTTTTTCCGGCACACACATGGCCCTTTTAAACCAGATTTTCTTCTCGTGTTCCCTCATCTTAACCAGGGCGCCCCTACCCTCATGCAGGAGAGAGACCTGTTATTCTTATTGAATTGAATTTAGTTAAAACTAAATTTATAAGAGAAAATAACTTTTTTAAATACGATCGATCTCAGGAACCATAAGACAGTCACGGATCCAAAAGACGGGGGTGATCATTCCTCCTAAGAATTCTATGGGGGGAAATAGGCCTGTAAAATACTGACTGATCCAATGAGCCTACATAACAAATCGCCCTTCCCGTCAAATCACAAAGTGTGTGCGGCTACCCTAGGCTAGAGTTCAGTGAGTTTCATTCTGTGGGGGTTCTATGCATGGACGTCTCATCATCATCTATAACTTCGCGTAGGTACTGTCTGTGAATCATATTTTTCATCAAAAAATTTCTTGTGAACGTCAAACTCGGTTATAACTTTTATAGAATTCAGTTTAAAATTTAATAACTACAACAATGGAAACCAAGTTCCGTTGTTGCTCAGAAAAGAAGAAAAAACAGGTGTCTCTCCAAGTAAACAACAGTGGTGAATAATGGGTTAACCATTTAAGCCAGAACCCGAACGATCGTGCTGGTGAGATACAAAAAACTCCCGGTCTTAAAGGATTAATACAGTGTTGAGTCTCTAGTGTCTAGAGAATTAGCTCTGCCGAAACGTTGTCTACGTTTACAACTACCTTAAACTACTATGATATATACCTCAAAATTTATTACGAAGAGGCAACAGAAAAGAAATCACGATAGTTAGTTGATTTGTAATTCTATAATTTGAAATTTTTAAATGAAATATATATATATGACTTTTATTCAGGTCTTATAAGCGATACTACGAAACATTTGTACTCTTTCCGCCGGTACATGAAATTGCTCACAAATTTTGAACGGTTGTCAACTTTGCATAAACTTTAACACTGGTCTATGCATCGTATGAATAGTGAAGCGTGACATCATGTTTAATTGCTTGGACATTCGTAACGATTCAGCTGGAGGACATTATCAAATTTTATATATGTTGGTACGGGGTTCTATGTGCAAATCCTTTGAAAAGGAAAAAAAAAAAGAGCTCAAATAACGCGTGATATACAGTATAGGTTTGGAAACAGATTCCTACTTTGATAAATACACGAACCCAGAAATCATCGATCGGTTCGAGCATGATTTTTGATACGTTGATATTTTAGCAAAAAGAGATTGCTTTATTTTTTGGTTCTATGGAAACAGGAAAATAAAACAACAGAAACTCTTACCCATCTTCGAATTTCCATCGCTGATTCTTTCTGTATCGACTTGAACACATATACTCTATTTGATTCAAACCGCCCTTAGGAATAGGGTCGCAAAACTGAGTCGCGGTACCTAAAGTTTTAAATGATGGGCCATACCATTCAGTACGATACAGAGTATTACAGCTATTTCAGTTAATTTCGTCTTGACTGATTTTCGTACGTAGACTCAGTGTAAGATAATTTTAAATCCGAAAGGTAATGGAAACACCAAAAGTTGAAGGTTCGCATTCGTGGTTTATTGCTGAGACAAAGGAGAGAAATAATGAAATTATCGCAAAGCGTAGTGGGTTGGAAGACTACCGTTTATTACTGACGTGTATGCAATCGACAGGCTTGAATTTAAAGTGCCATTTTCATGGACTTAGCACAAAGCAAAAACTTATTAAAATAGTACTTGGTAGCTTTTTCCTGTTGTGTTTTTCATTTACGATGAAAGCAACTTTGTTTCCCTGTAATCAAATTGCTTTGAGTTTCTCATATGCCATATACTTTATGACTAGGGTACCTCTGTGGTTCACCTTGCTTATCCATTCATCAAAGATCCAGCGATTCTTCGTTCTTTTGGGAAACCTTCAGAAAGATTACGGCATAAAGATAAGATTCTACATCTACTCTGTCTTTATTGTAGAAATGTTATTTGTCACTGCCAATTTAATAATCAAGATATTAGAAAATGAAGGTATATGTGCAGAAGACTCTTTGCTTTTCGGTATCAATAAAGAAAGACATAGCGGTAGTGTACGTGTTTTAGAGGGGCTTATTATTTTATTTTCTTATATATTCAGCAGGAATCTATTTCCAGCGTGGACTAACGTGTTGATTTTGTCTTTGCTTTATCACATAATGAAAGCCTTGAAGAATACGCGATTTCCGGAATTATCGATGGAATCCGAGTTCATAATCACGGTTGAATTTCGGAACGAATTGAAGAAGTACAGAAGAATCATAGAAGTTGTTCAGGAATTTCAGAAATCGTTCTCCGTGGTGCTTTTGGTGCTTTTTGCAGGAAACTACGCCTCGATCTATTTTTTTTTAGTAGATTACGTACACGGAATTCAAGTGTATCAGTTTGGTAAACCGTTGAGGGTCAGCTTCATAGTTTTCGATGGTACAGCGACGTTGCTGAACTTGGTGATGATCATAATGATATCCTCTGACATCCCACTGAATATGAGACAGAAAAGGAAAGCTTTAAAAATGTACAGGAATGCGATGAATGCCAGAGCACATGGAACGTACAGCAGAATTCACTGGGAAGTAGAAGAATTACTCGGTTTGGGAGAAATACACATAAATGCGTGTGGGCTTTTTACTTTTAACAGATCTCTTATACTAACGTCGTTTGGAACGTTCCTCACTTACGGACTACTGCTGTCCCAAAATTGAACCGTTGCAGCTTCGAAACTTTCTCATGTCGGAGAATCAAGTACTACTGCACCACACATGAAGTGCGTCCATATTGCTCTGCGGAACTTCTAACGAATTGGTACATGTTGGAATGAGCGTGTATGTATAGGGAACCTTCCGTAATGTTTGTTTCTGTGTAATGCTTGTTACGTGTATATGTAGTGCTGCCATCTGCAATAAATTTTTTCAAACTATGAGTTTTTGTTCAACTCATAGCGACTGAAGTGTAATGAATGAATATATAATTGTAACGTTGTAACAAGCCCTGTTGCTCACCGCGGCAAGACTTTTTAACGTGGAGATCGGCTCGCATTCGTTGCACCTCGAAGTTGGGAACCACAGAAGACTAACTTGAGCCGACCACCACTGCGGCGTTTGAACCCGAATGCTCGCGATGCGAGTGCTTCACTATGATCACTTCACTGGACCACTACAGCGCCAAGTCTCAAGTGCTGTTGACTAAGACAGAGTTCAATTTTTTATTATTTTCCGACCGGTGAATTTGCGTGAACAGTTCCGCGGTTAGGAGATTAACTATCCATTCAAGAAACAGAGTCTAGCTGTATCCGCTGCTGCCACCTATCGAATAAATACAAAAATATCTGTTGTAATTCTTGAAAGTTAAATTGATTGTTGGCGTAAATCTGGTAACAGTATCAAAATATGCTGTATATTTCTATTTTTATATATGCTGTGCACTGGTGCAAATGATAGAAGTCGCATTACCGGTAAATGTGTTTGTTTCCCGCAGAATGTGAGCTTTTGTTTTAATAGTATATCATGGTATATGTTATTAAATGGAATAATAATTTTTTTTTATGTAGTTTAAACTAACGGGCAATAGGATAGTGACTTTTTTTGGAGATGGCACTAGTGGTTCGAGTGTAACGATAATATAACGGTAGTGCAGTCACTGAGTGGCGTGGTGGTAGGATGCTCGTCTCCCACTGTTACTGTCATGGTTTCAGGTTCGAACCCGAGTGAGAATAGAGATAATATATTTTCCCTATCGATTTTCCCAACCGAATCGACATCTGAATCATTGTTGAAATGAATTCTGATTCATTTTCAACCCATCTCATTAATGGCAGTAAATTGCAATGTAGCGATATGGCCCGAGTTGCTTTTTGGTGAAGTAGTATAACGATAACACTACTGGATTACTTAACGATAATACTCTGGGACATTCGTCGATTCTATGTGGAAACATTGTTTTTGTGATGTGAAGCGCTGAATTAACTTCCATTCAATGTTCCTGTTTGGTTGTCATTACTGACAGGACTGGAAAAATTTTTTTCTTCCATAAACAGAAACTTCAAAAAAAGCATCTTTCTTATTCGAAAACAATGCAGCACCCACAATCATGTAGTGGGTGTAATGGGTTGGCAAAATGTTTCGAGGGCCGTCAGGAAATTTCCATCGATTGGCACCGGTCCTTGGACCAGCGGTTTAAGAACACTGGACTAAGGGACTCGAGTAACTATGCGAACACGAGAAGTTATGCATTTTGAGAATTTACATGGTAAATGTATAAAATGTTTGTTAGTAATTTTTGGTTTTTTGTATTATTCATTTATTACGATTTCAAGTAATTTTTTTTTTGTTAAAAAACACCTTTTCCAAAAAGAGTACTAAAATGAAATCGATAGCAATGAGAAATGAAAAATTTCGGTTGTTTCAGATAAATATTCTGGGGCAATCAAAACTTGAGAATGGTTTTTTTCATCCATTATCTGTTGATGATATGGAATGCAATTTCCGTATTGAGCTCAGCGCCCTCATGCGGTAATGTGGACTATTTGTCAGTTGCTATTTAGCGGTTGTACCGTACGCACGTTTTATCTTAATCCCGCTTTACTTTATTATGTGTAGTAAATGTTTATATTATACATAATGCGTGTCTATGGATTCTTTCACCGACATTCATATTATCTGTATCTGAATATAAATCAGAATTGAATAACTCCCTATTTTAGCTCGTTTCTTTGTTTCCTGATAATACAGTGGATTTTTACTAACAAAATGGTTGAGAAATAAAATTACCTTACCTGACAGTAATAAAATTTCGGCTTCTTTAGAAGCGATTTCTAGCTCTTGCGCGGCTAATTTAAACCTCGTTGATATCAAAAAACGTGAATAATTTTTTGATATCAACGGATTCTAATTAATGCATATGAGAATTTTATATTTATTTCGTTTTAAGGCATTCAAAAATATATTTATAATCCAGAATAATGTCTAATGCTGCGTAGTATATTATAGAATTCTATAAAAAAAAAACGGAAAGGTAATTTTTTTTTGTTAAAAGAACATTATTCAATATTGTTCTGATTTTAGCGTTTATTTTGGTTCTTGAATGAAAATTAAGTGTGGCTCTTACGATGCTGTTGCATGTGAAAAGCGTTTCTATGGAAAAAAAAATTTCTAGTAATTTGTTTTGGGTATTTCATCCACGCTTGAAATTTACATGAAATTACAGTAAATATCGTGGGGGGGGGGGAAATAGATGAGACGAGAAAGATATCGAAGTATTTTTTACTTGAAATAGGAAAATGAAAGTTTTTCATTGGATACTTAGAGCAAGGAGACTGTGCCACTTCATAGGTTTGGAAACGTGTTGCGGGTCACTTGAGTTATTTCGAAACGCGCCGTGGGCAATTTAAGTGATCTGGAAATGCGCTTCAAGTCGATTAAATGATCGGGATAACGTGTCAAGAGAGGCACGAAATTGGTTTATAAAAATTATGTGAACTGTAAAAGTGCCGCGGACCACTAAAGTGAATTATAAGTGTACTGCGAGTCACTCAAGTGACCTGGAAGAGTGCGCCAGCCACACGAGTGGTCTGGAAGCGTGTCGCAGGCCACTTGAGTAATCTGCAATGTACCACGTATCAATTGGAAGACCTTGAGGTGTGCCGAGCGTCGCTGAACTGATTTGAAAATTCGCTTGCGGAGCATAAATATGCTTAAGCGAGCTGGAAATGTGGCGCGAGCCACTTAAATGGTTTGATAACCTTTCGTAGGTCACTTGAGCGGCTTGGTAATTTGTCGAAAGCCATAGTTTGAGCATGCTTCAATCGTTGTTTTAGTCCAAGGGTTCACACACACACACACACACACACCTTTTGGATCATATTTTCTTCTCGTATTCCCTCATCTTAACCGTGGCGCCCATACCCTCACGCAGGAGAGAAACCTTTTATTCTTATTGAATTGAATTTAGTCAACGCTAAATTTATGAGAAAATATTTCTTTTATATACGATCGATCTCCGGAACCCTAAGATAGTCACGGATCCAAAAGAAGGGGGTGATCATTCCTCCTAAGAATTCTATGGGGGGAAATAGGCCTGTAAAATACGGACCGATCCAATGACCCTACATAATAAATCGCCCTTCCCGGCAAATCACAAAGTGTCTGCGGCTACCCTAGGCTAGAGTTCAGTGAGTTTCATTTTGTGGGGGTTCTATGCATGGACGTCTCATCATCATCTACAACTTCGCGTAGGTATTGTCTGTGAATCATACTTTTCATCAAAAAATTTCTTGTCAACGTCAAACCTGGTTATAACAAAAAATTTCGAGGTATCTTCGATGTCGTTGTAACCGATTTTGAAACTGTATAACCAAGTTATCAGTGATTTTAATGTTGTACAGTACTCATTTATCACGATTATAATCATGTATTTTTTGAGAATGTTTTTTTGTTATTTGAGTCTAAGTAGGGCTACTCTACAACTACTGCTCTACTATGTAGAGCTTTGCTAAAAATTGTTTTTTTCAATTGATTTTTCATAAAATAAATTCGAGAACTAATAGTTTTTGGGTATTAGAAATTTTAATGAGTGTCTTAGTGTTACTTAAAATGTTTTCAGAGAGCAATCGTATTTTTTATGGTTTTTCGAAAATTAAATTTTTAAAATTTTTTTATATCGATTATTCGCAGAAATTTTTTGCCTGCCCGTAAACAAGAATTATTTTTTTAAAAGTCAATTTCATTCCAATTGCATAACTGCCAACTTTAAAGAATGAGAATTCGAGGGATTTTCGCGTGGAGAAGAAGATTTTTTAAAACATTTTAGAGATTTTTCATCAGTAAATGGGTAATTTTAGGGATGTTTTATCGTTGCAAAAATCGTGACACCGTGCAAGTCATTGCCAATCATGGCCAACCGTTAGGTTAAAGTGTTTAGTTTCTCAAAATCAAATCTCGCAAACCAAAAAATCTCCGTCGGGCCGAAACGGGACATATGCATAAAGCAGATATACACGCGATTGTGCCAATTTTGGATTTCGAAACGCCGGATTGACGCTCGCTGATTGGCAAATTTTGTGTTTTCTCCCAAAAAGAAAAGTTTTTCTTGTGATTTGACGAAATGGCGACAATTTACACAACGCTTATGAAGCGGCAGTTTTTTTTTCGGGTAAAGTTTTGGAGAATAAAATTTATTTCCTTAAATGTAGGGATTTTGTACAATCACGGGCAAAACTCGGAAGATATAAGAATTTTCGATAATTAACGATATTCTAATAATTATAAGAAAATTGGGGGCAATGCGAATTGCACATAATTTGCGAGAAAGGTCAAAAATGTGTTAATTTACGGTAATTTAAATTTTTCTGCCATTTCTATTTCAAATAATTACTGAAGTATTTATATAATATACTCACGTGGATATTTCTTTTTGAAAAACGAAACAGACATCAAAGCTTTGAAAACTAAAAAGAGTGAATGCATAATTCCCCTTGCACAGTATATCACTAGCGAACCGTAGATGTTAGAGGCATACTTGCAATTAGAAAAAGTGTCCAAATAACGTGTAGAACTCGAATATACGTCATTCATGTTTCAAAGGATTGTATATTTATTAAAATAGGAAAATTTCACTTTTATAAGTGCGATATTCCCGGAGATATTTGAATTCAAATATAGGAGAAATGTTGAGAAAGAATAAACTAACAGGCAACGCTTTTTCTCCTCGTTTATGCTGTTTCCTTCCAAGTTTCCTCCAATTTTGGACTTAGAAAAGTGAGTTTCTTCTTGTTGGCCTCTTAATTACGTTATTTGGATACTTTTTCTAATTGGAAGAATGCTTCTAGGATCAACAATTCACCAGTAAAATGCTGCAAGGGGAACCAATCTGCATTTAATAGTGTGTGTGTGTGTGTGTGTTTGTGTGTGCATATTTTGAAATCCTTCGGCATCAATGATGAATATTAAAACTTGAGAAAGACTTTTTTCTTCGATCATTTGATCGTTTTTCTTCGTTTACATATACAAACAAGTGATTTGTAACCAGGAATAGAGAAACTCTCATGTTTTGGAAAATTATTTTTACTTGCTTAAAAATGTACAGTGGAACCTTTAGTGTAGCAGAATTTCCTCGTTTACGGGCATTTTTGAAGCCAGTGGAGAAGCGTTTCAATGTATTTCGCCATACTGTATAAAATTTTCAGTAATGGAATTTTTAATGCTATTTAGTGTGAAAAGACTTGCTCACCGTTTCAACCATAGACAAATGGGGAAATCGAATACAAGTTATACGCCAAAATCGACTATTTAATTTTTTTTTTAAAATAACGTTTTGTGATAACATGAATGTGAAATGAATGTGAAATATGAAAGGAACAAGTAACGATCCTCCCTCTTCGTGGTCGAGTAACTGAACACGTACTCATTGATGAGTCGTCTTTCAAAACAATAATCATATTTATTTTGATTAAGGAGGATAGAGAAAAGTGCTACACAACGAGCACATCACACCTTACAACACCACACTCATCATAATAATAATGAAAAAAGACCCCAGGGGGGGGGGGAGCGTTTCTCTTTTCTTCTCTCTGTGGCTCCCGCGCTCTCTTTTTCAGGGTAGTTTTTCCCTCTTTTCGTTTAGCAGCTTCCCTGACGATTCGTCCCGGAACCTTACTCGTCCCCCCTTGGGAGCTCATTGTCTATTTTTTTTCAAGACAACTGAGCTTACCACATTTAGGAAAAGAATTGAACAAAGAAAAACATGTTCAAGCACACATACAAAAAAAAAAAAAAAAAATCACAAAATCAACAATTACCATCGTGGGATCAATGAAAATACCATACTGAGTACACATTAGTAATACATATGCACTGAAATGCATTCACATTTACAAACATTTTCCGTGTACTTTCCTAATATATACATTTCCCGACTTTTGCTTGTCCAGGCGTGCTGCTGAACACGTCTGAAAATTCTTTCGGTTTCGAATAATTGCCGTTGCTGTGAACTTCCAGCTTATTAGATAACCCCATTACGTGGATCTGAATGTCCTGGACCGATTTCATTTTATGTGAACAGGAGCGTAGTCCACATCTCCAAATTCTACGTCCTGATCAAATATCAGTCCCACGTGTTGTACTCTGGCAATGTATGGCCTCTGCTTGACTTGGGTTCTAAGAGTCCAATATAGTCAACGCTCCAGACCTCGAATGGGTTTTCGTGTCTCACGATTGGTTGGATGGGTAGGCGATCTCTATACGTGACGGCGCGTCTGACTTGGCATTCTCGACGACTCCTACGAAACTTCTGAACATCCTTTTTGATGGTAGGCCAGTAGGACGAATACTTCATGCGTTGTTTCGTTTTGCGCTCCCCTAGATGTCCTGCCAAAGGTATTTCATGGGCCATCCGAAGCATTTCCATTCGTTTGCAGGTGGGAACGACAACCTGTACGATATTTTCGCCGTTTACGTTCTCGGAGTGAGTGAGAACACCATTCCTTACGCCATAAGATCTTTGGCCAAGACGTACGAAGTCCCAGCCCTCCTCGAGATCGCCATCTCCAATTTGCAAACCGATAAAGTCTTGGTCTTCTTTATCGGGGACTTGTGATGCATCAGGGATGCAGTTCCCTCCTTCCACGTTCGAATCCAGGAGTTGTACGACCGACATCGTTGAGTCTCCGGTATGCCGAATGGACCCAGTGAGTTGCACACTTTCTGACAGCGCCTCGTACGCAGTTGAGCATATTAACATGTCGTTAACAAGTTTCTTCGACACGGCGCAAGTTACAGGAATGTCGCTGTGCATACCATCATCGATTCTCATCGGGATAACTTTCAGTGCCGCTACCTCAGTTTCTTCGAACGCAGATATTATTCGTGTAGTACCTTCTCCGTCGCAGTTCAAAGGCACCAACTCCTCTCTCAGAACTGATATCTGAGCTCCATTATCAATAATCGCTTTCAATTTTTTCGTTCCGCATTTGATGGGTGCAATTTTAAGTTCATCGATTTTCCCCGTGACCTTCGCAGAAGACACAGGAACCGAAACCTTCACCGTCAAAATATTCGAGGCTTCACTTGGTTCCACCGTCATTAATTGACTCTGTGCATTCACAATGGCATGCCCTTTCGCATTATTGTTGCAAACCCTCGATATGTGCCCAACCGAGCCACAAGAATAGCAAGTTGGCTTCACAAAGGTTTTACGCGTTTCGGTTTTGAGTCCTGGCCTGGAATTCGGTGCTTTAGGAGGAAAACTTCTACTGTTACCATATTTGCCAGCTTCATCTTTCACGTTATCATTGCCCGAGCCCACCTTCCTGAAGTTTGACCGCACACTTTCGTATTCATCTAGCTTGTCAGCTAGGATAGACGGAGATATGAAAGAGGCCCATTCGTCCACGAAATGGCCACGTATATCGCCGGGAACGCGTCGTTTTAGTTGGTCAGTAATGACAAGGCTCTTCAGTGTCTCGAAGTCACCAACGTCCAGACCCCGGATCCACTCTTCGAAGAAATTCGATATTTCGAAGACAAATTCTCGCCATGATTTCGCCGGGTTGCGTTGATGTTTGGTGAATTTTTGCCGGAAATGTTCCGCACTTAATTTGAATTTCCTAAGGAGGATCTCCTTAATGTACTCATAATCATCAAACTTCTCTTCCGATTCTCGGGCGATTAATTGGGTTATATCTGACGGCAATAAGGTCAGCAAAGCTGACACCCAGTTTCTTTTGTCCACCCCGATTCTATTCGCCTGGCGTTCAAATATTATGAGAAATAAGGCGATGTCATCCTCCTTGGCGTCAAATTTTGGAACAAGCCTCGTCAGTTCCGTACTGAATGAGGTTAAATTCTGTCGTCCATTTGTGGACGCGTTCGTCCTTTCCATCTCCAGGCGGAGTTTTTCCATTCGAAAGAGGTGTTCTCGTTCTTCACGCATCCTCCCTTCAGCTAGGTCACGCTCTTCTCGTGCTTCCCTGTCTCCCTTGATGACAGCTAACTGCTCTCGGATGAACTCCTCGTCATAGCCGTCACATTTGAGGATGCTATTCCTCAAGTCCAATATGTTCGATCCGTCCTTGACCACCAGACCCAACTCCTCTGCCAAAACCACCAAATCACCCCTCCTTGCACGCCCGAGATATGCCATGTTGCTTGGTATATCGTTTTTTTTGGGTTTTTTTTTCGCTTATAAATGTTCACACTTAATCTACGTGTATACGTCCACCGTCATATGTTAATGACTAATCATTCGTAAAAAAAAATATATACATATATAGATAGATATATGCTCAATAATACTGACGTATTTCAAACAAACCCCAAAAAAAAAAATAAAATCGTACATTCAAAGATAATTGAAAAAAAAATTAGTATGTGCGATAATACTGCTATTCAAAAAAAAAAAATCACATTCTCAATAATAAACTGACGTTTCAAAAAAAAATATAATTTTCTGAGCGAATAATACTGACGTATCTTTTCAAAAAAAAAAAATCAGTACTCGCATAATTACCGCCGTTTCAACACACAACAGAGCAATGATGCTCTCACTTGATAAACAACAGAGCAATGATGCTCTCACTTGATAAACAAAAGGGCAATGATGCTATCACACTTGATAAACAACAGAGCAATGATGCTCTCACTTGATAAACAACAGAGCAATGATGCTCTCACTTGATAAACAAAAGGGCAATGATGCTATCACACTTGATAAACAACAGAGCAATGATGCTCTCACTTGATAAACAACAGAGCAATGATGCTCTCACTTGATAAACAACAGAGCAATGATGCTCTCACTTGACACACAACAGGGCAATAATACTCTCACGTATATCACTAGAGCTGATGCTCGCCACACGAACCGCCGGAGCAATGATGCTCGTCAACTACGCCACTGGAGCTGATGTTCGCTGAATACGCCACTGGAGCTGATGCTCGCCACCTACGCTGCTGGAGCTGATGCTCGCTGAATACGCCACTGGAGCTTATGCTCGCTGAATACGCCACTGGAGCTGATGCTCGCCACCTACGTCTCTGGAGCTGATGCTCGCAACCTACGTCTCTGGAGCTGATGCTCGCAACCTACGTCTCTGGAGCAATAATGCTCGTCAACTATGCCGTTGGAGCAGATGCTCACTGAATACGCCACTGGAGCTGAGGCTTGCTGAATACGTCGCTGGAGCTGATGCTCACTGAATACGCCACTGGAGCTGAGGCTTGCTGAATACGTCGCTGGAGCTGATGCTTGCTGAATACGTCGCTGGAGCTGATGCTCGCCACCTACGCCTCTGGAGCAATGATGCTCGTCAACTATGCCGCTGGAGCTGATGCTCGCCACCTATGCCACTGGAGTTGATGCTCGCTGAATACGCCACTGGAGCTGATGCTCGCTGCCTACGCCTCTGGAGCAATGATGCTCACTGAATACGCCACTGGAGCTGATGCTCGCTGCCTACGCCTCTGGAGCAATGATGCTCACTGAATACGCCACTGGAGCTGATGCTCGCCACCTTACGCCTCTGGAGCAATGATGCTCGTCAACTATGCCGCTGGAGCTGATGCTCGCCACCTACACCTCTGGAGCAATGATGTTCGTAAACTATGCCGCTGGAGCTGATGCTCGTAAACTATGCCGCTGGAGCTGATGCTCGTAAACTATGCCGCTGGAGCTGATGCTCGCTGAATACGCCACTGGAGCTGATGCTCGCTGAATACGCCACTGGAGCAATGATGCTCGATGAATACGCCACTGGAGCAATGATGCTCGCTGAATACGCCACTGGAGCTGATGCTCGCTCAATACGCCACTGGAGCTGATGCTCGGTGCTCGCCACCTAGGCCTCTGGAGCAATGATGCTCGCTGAATACGCCACAGGAGCTGATGCTCGCTGAATACGCCACAGGAGCTGATGCTCGCCACCTACGCCTCTGGTCGCTGAATACACCACTGGAACTGATGCGCGCTGAATATGCCATTGGAGCTGATGCTCGCCACATACACCTCTGGAGCAAATGATGCTCTTCACCTTTCGACTGCAGAGCAATGGTGCTCTCAGGAACCACCCGTCATCAGCAGTCCATGCTTTCTCTTTCTCATAGCTTGACAATGGAGGAACGCTGTGGCCATTTTGTCCTTCTTCATAAGTGTTATTCTTCAAAATGTTCCCCCGATTTTTTTTTAGTTCTAAATCCTACCGACTGCGCCAGTAACGATCCTCCCTCTTCGTGGTCGAGTAACTGAACACGTACTCATTGATGAGTCGTCTTTCAAAACAATAATCATATTTATTTTGATTAAGGAGGATAGAGAAAAGTGCTACACAACGAGCACATCACACCTTACAACACCACACTCATCATAATAATAATGAAAAAAGACCCCAGGGGGGGGGGAGCGTTTCTCTTTTCTTCTCTCTGTGGCTCCCGCGCTCTCGTTTTCAGGGTAGTTTTTCCCTCTTCTGGTTCTTCGTTTAGCAGCTTCCCTGACGATTCGTCCCGGAACCTTACTGAACACTGTGCGAAAAAAGGTTTCATTAAATGAAAAATATTAATTATTCACTAATTTTTATTGTTATTTATCAAAATCTTTTAAATATTTTGTTCGGTTTGTAACTTTTATAGAAGTCAGTTTTAAATTCAATAAGTACAACAATGGAAACTAAGTTCCGTTGCTCAAAAAAGAAGAAAAAACAGGTGTCCCTCCCAAAAAAAGACAGTGGCGAATAATGGGTTAACCCTTTAAGCCAGAACCCGAACGATCGTGCTGGTGAGACACAAAAAACTCCCGGTCTAAAAGGCAGTGTTGAGTCTCTAATGTCTAGAGAATTAGCTCTACCGCCGAAAAGTTGTCTACCTTTAAAACTACCTTAAACTACTATGTAATATACCTCAAAATTTATTAGAAAAAGGCAACAGAAAAGAAATCACGATAGTTAGTGGACTTGTAATTCTATAATTTCAAATTTGTGTAAATGAAATATATATATGACTTTTATTCAGGTCTTATAAGCGATGCTACGAAACAAATTTTAATCTTTCCGCCGGTCCATGAAATTCCTCACAAATTTTGAACGGTTGGCAACTTTGCATAAACTTTCACACTGTTCTATGCATTGTATGAATAGTGAAGCGTGGCATCATGTTTAATTTCTTGAACATTCGTAACGATTTAGTTGGAGAACATTATCAAATTTTATATATGTTGGTACGGGGTTCTATGTGCAAATCATTTGAAAAAAAAAGAGCTCGAAGACTAGTGATATACAGTATAGGTTTGGAAACAGATTCCTACTTTGATAAATACACGAACCCAGAAATCATGGATCAGTTCGAGCATGATTTTTGATACGTTGATATTTTAGAGAAAAGAGATTGCTTTATTTTTTGGTTCTATGGAAACAAGAAAAAAACAACCGAAACTCTTATCCATCTTCGAATTTCCATCGCTGATTCTTTCTGTATCGACTTGAATACATATACTCTATTTGATTCAAACCGCCCTTGGGAATAGGGTCGTAAAATTGAGTCGCAATACCTAAAGTTTTCTATGATAATGCCATACCATTTAGAACGATACAGAGTATTACAGCTATTTCTGTTAATTTCGTCTTGACTGATTTTCGTACGTGGACTCAGTGTAAGAAAGAGAAGATAATAATAATTTTATATCCGAAAGGTAATGGAAACACCAAAAGTTAAAAGTTCGCATTCGTGGTTTATTGCTGAGACAAAGGAGAGAAATAATGAAATTATCGCAACGCGTAGTGGGTTGGAAGACTACCGTTTATTACTGACGTGTATGCAATCGACAGGCTTGAATTTCAAGCGCCATTTTCATGAACTTAGCACAAAGCAGAAATTTATTCAAATAGTTCTTGGTAGCTTTTTCCTGTTGTGTTTTTCATTTACGATGAAAGCAACTTTGTTTCCCTGTAATCAAATCGCTTTGAATTTCCCATATGCCATATACTTTATGACTAGGGTACCTCTGTGGTTCACCTTGCTTATCCATTCATCAAAGATCCAGCGATTCCTCGTTCTTTTGGGAAACCTTCAGAAAGAATGCGGCATAAAGATAAGATTCTACATCTACTCTGTCTTTATTGTAGAAATGTTATTCGTCACTGCCAATTTAATAATCAAGATATTAGAAAATGAAGGTATATGTGCAGAAGACTCTTTGCTTTTCGGTATCAATAAAGAAAGACATAGCGGTAGTGTACGTGTTTTAGAGGAGCTTATTGTTGTATTTTCTTATATTTTCAGCAGAAATCTATTTCCAGCGTGGACTAACGTGTTGATTTTGTCTTTGCTTTATCACATGATGAAGGCCTTGAAGAATACGCGATTTCCGGAATTATCGATGGAATCCGAGTTCATAATCACGGATGAATTCCGGAACGAATTGAAGAAGTACAGAAGAATCATAGAAGTTGTTCAGGAATTTCAGAAATCGTTCTCCGTGGTGCTTTTGGTGCTTTTTGCGGGAAACTACGCTTCGATCTATACGTTTTTAGTAGATTACGTACACGGATTTCAAGTGTATCAGTTTGGTAAACCGTTGAGAGTCAGCTTCTTAGTTTTCGATGGTACAGCGACGTTGCTGAACTTGGTGATGATCATAATGATATCCTCTGACATCCCACTGAATATGAGACAGAAAAGGAAAGCTTTAAAAATGTACAGGAATGCGATGAATACCAGAGCACATGGAACGTACAGCAGAATTCACTGGGAAGTAGAAGAATTACTCGGTGTGGGAGAAATACACATAAATGCGTGTGGGCTTTTTACTTTTAACAGATCTCTTATACTAACGTCGTTTGGAACGTTTCTCACTTACGGACTACTGCTGGAAAAAAATTGACCCGTTGCAGCTTCAAAACTTTCTCATGTAGGAGTATCAAGTACTACTTCACCAAACACACATGCACCTCGTCCATATTCCTCTGCGGAACTCTTAACGAATTGGTACATGTTGGAATGAGCGTGTACGTATATAGAACCGTCCGTGATGTTTGTTTCTGTGTAATGCTTGTTATGTGTAGTGCTGCCATCTGCAATCAATTTTTTCAAACTATGCGTTTTTTTCTTAACTCATAGTGAGTGAAGTGCAATGAATGAATAATTATACCGTTGCAGGCCTGTTGCTCCCCGCGGCGAAACTTTTTAACGGAGAGATCGGCTCGTATTCGCACCTCGAAGTTGGGAACTGCAGAAAACCAACTTCAGCCGACCACCACTGCGGTACCGACGGAGGGGTTTGAACGCGGATCCTCGCGATGCGAGTCCCTCACCGTGACCACTCGACCACTACAGCGCCAAGTCTCAAGTGCTGTTGACTAAGACAGACTTCAGCTTTTTATTATTTTCGGACAGATGAAATTGCGCGAACAGTTCCGCGGTTAGGACATTAACTACTCATTCAAGAAACAGTGTCTAGCTGGAGCCGCTGCTGCCACCTATCGAATAAATACAAAAATATCTGTTGTAATTCTTGAAAGTTAAATTGATTGTTGGCGTAAATCTGATAACAGTATCAAAATATATGCTGTATTGTGCTGTATATTTCTATTTTTATTCATTCTGAGTGTCAGTTCATCTGGCTGACAAGAAGAACCAAATTCACTAGAGCACCAATCTACCTGGGCAGAGAAGCCATATTTGGGATGTATTCTAAACCAATCATTATCCTTCGTTCCGCAAATAAATCAAGTAAGAACTAAGGCTACCCAAACCATGGGAATGATGTCACGCATTACATTTCCAAAAAAACAAAGTCATATTGTTTAAATCAATCATTAGACCTATCATGACCTACGCCGCCCCAGTATAGGCTCATGTTTCAAAAACCAACATGCAGCGTCTGCAAAGTCAACAGAATAAAATACTGCGAACTCTTGTGCGTGCACCAAAGTACATCAGAGGGGCTGACATTAGAAAAGACCTGAAGATTCCAACCATCCTCAGATACATCCAACAAATCCCAGAGGATCACTTTGAAAGGATGAGGAACTCAGAATACGAGCATCTGAGAGAGCTGGTCGATTACAACCCACGTGAAAGACTAAAATTTCTTAGGCCTCAAAACGTGCTGCACGTGCCATGGTCGGTGCGTTAGGGTCTGAACTACTGAGCTGTATAATCTTTGTCTATCTATCGTAATATTTTTGTACTTTTAATTTGCTATCGAAATTATCGAACAACTCTATTGCATAGAGTGGCATTGATGTACATGACTGATCTTGCACTGCACCAATTTGTATAATTTCGGCTAACAAACTTGTTTTTCTATGACTTCTTTTGTATGTCAGATTTACTTTTTATTATTATTTTCTCATTAGTGCATTATGTAGCGTTTTGGTGAATTGTACATAAGTAATTTCATTTTTGTGTCCATTATAATATACATTTATCGCATAATATGTATGTGTGTATATGTGTATGTATATATATATATATATATATTTTTTTTTTTACTACTATTGATTTTACTGATCAACTGCTCTATTGCATAAAGTGGCATTTTGGTGTAGTTTGGCTGATCTTTGTGTATTTTACTATTCTGATGGTAGCATTTATCGGACTGTATGTGTTTTTTTTTTCTCTATTAACTTACAAGCACTTCACATCTCTACAAACACGCACAAACTTGTCTATAACCCTCTTCATAGCTAGCAAGAGTAGTCTGTAAGTCGCCAGGCAGCCCCTTTGGGCTGGGCAGCGACGAGAAAGATTAAATTCTGTCTGACTGTGTGTGAACTACAACGTGTTAGAAGTAGTTAAACATTCGTCGATTCTATGTGGAAACATTTTTCTATACGTGGCTTCAGCATTGTTTCTCTCATGTAAAGCGCTGAATATTAACTTCTATTCAGTGTTCCTGTTTGGTTGTCATTACTGACAGTGCTGGATAAATTTTTTTCTTACACAAACAGAAATTTCCAAAAAAGCATGTTTCTCATTCGAAAACAATGCAGCACCCACAATAATGTAGTGGGTGTAACAGGTTGGCAAAATGTTTCGAGGGCCGTCAGATTGGCACCGGTCCTTGAACCAGCGGTTTAAGAACACTGGACTAAGGGACTCGAGTAACTATGCGAACACGAGAAGTTATGCATTTTGAGAATTTACATGGTAAATATATAAAATGTTTGTTAGTAATTTTTGGTTTTTTGTATATTCATTTATTACGATTTCAAATAATTTTTTTTTTGTTAAAAACACCTTTTCTAAAAAGAGTACTAAAATGAAATCGATAGCAATGAGAAATGAAAAATTTCGATTGTTTCAGATAAATTCTAGGGCAATCAAAACTTGAGAATTTTTTTTTCATCCATTATCCAAATCTGAATATAAATCAGAATTGAATAACTTCCTATTTTAGCTCGGTTTTTTTCTTTGCTTCCTGATAATGCAGTGGATTTTTACTAGCAAAATGGATGAGAAATAAAATTACCTTACCTGACAGTAATAAAATTTCGGCTTCTTCAGAAGCGATTTCTAGCTCTTGTGCGGCTGATTTGAACCCAATTGATATAAAAAAACTATTCAAGTTTTTTGATATCAACGGATTCGAATTAATTGCATATGAGAATTTTATATTTATTTCGTTTTAAGGCATTCAAAAATATATTTATAATCCAGAATAATGTCTAATGCTGCGTAGTATATTATATTATAGAATTCTAAAACAAAAACAAAAAAAAAAACAAAAAAAAAGGATAGGTAATTTTTTTTTGTTAAAAAATTATTCAATATTGTTCTGATTTTAGCGTTTATTTTGGTTCTTGAATGAAAAGTAGGTGTGACTCTTACGATGCTGTGGCATGTGAAAAGCGTTGCTATGGAAAATGTTTTTTTCCAGTAATTTTTCTTGGGTTTTTCATCCCAGCTTGAAATTTACATGAAATTACAGTAAATATCGTGGGAAGGGGGGCAAAAATAGATGAGACGAGAAAGATATCGAAGTATTCTTTACTTGAAATAAGAAAATGAAAGTTTTTCATTGGATAAGTTTAGATCGCAAAATTCTATAGGTTTTTTTTTTGGAGAAAAATTTCATTTAAATACTTTATTAAAAAGATACGGCTCTTTATTTAATTTGGTAAAGCAAATTTTAAAGGTGACAATATACAATTAAATTTTAACGCACAAAAAAATAGAACCACACAAAATCATACAGACAAATTCATACCTAGGCAGAAAAAACAAAAGCAATTATGCGATAAATAAATAACAGTAAAAACACATTTACACATATAACTGGCTTATAAGCTGTGATAAATCAGTTTAAATTTTAATATGGATTGGGGTAGAGAAGACGATGTCTCAATAAGCAGTCAAGTAAAAAATAAATTTGTTTACCATCAGGGTTATTCACACTTACTACTTGGTTAAAATTGGAAATACCATTCCTGAGCTAGTAATTAATTCCTAAAAGATCTAGTTTTGTTGGTTGGGCACGTGAAAAACTTATGTTTCATTCATATTACAAAAGCTGCAATATATCCAGGGGATCAACTGTGAAATATTTATTTCTCAGTGTAACAGCTGGTAATACAAAACGAAGATGCATTACTAAGACTTAAAATGTATTTCTGAGTTGGTTCATAAGTAGTCTTCAATATACGAAAAAATTTTAATTGATCCATAACAAACTGCAAATTAAAAGTTTGTAAAAATTGAATTTTTTTTGTTCACTTTGCAAAATCAACCTTTTAAGGACATAGGGTACGTAATGCTCAATCACAGCAGGACCGAAGTTGAATTTTGAAAAGCTGTAACCACTATCGTCAAAAACTTCCCAAATTGTTGCTAAACAGTTGTTTTGAAAGATAATTTTCGGAAATCTATTACTTTTTATTTCAGTTTTCGCAAAACTGTTCATTCTTATTCCCACATTCCCACTTGATCTCTGAGGGAATCGAGAATCAAGTCGTCTTGATCCCTCTCCTTTCAAATCTTTTTCCTCAGACAGCTTCAAGAAATTTATTTTCTATTTTCCTATATATTATAATCTGTCTTTTCCGTGAGATTCGGTTTTCGAAGGGATATTCTGAAACGTAATCGTTCTTACTGAAATGATGGTGCCCAGGGATTCCCCCTGGACTTAGGCTTTTTTTGCACTTATCCTCAGAGAAAGGGAAATAAAGAATATCAGAATGTTACCTTTCTTTTGCAAATACTCTCGGGAAACAGTTTCCAAAGCGTGTTACGTAAAATTTCGTTTTCTAGAGATACACACTCTTGTTTTAAATAATTTTGTTTTAGCACTTGTGTCAATCTGTACGAGCAAACGTCTGATACACAGATACTTCCCGTTTTATCTGTTTCTTTTGACCAATCGGGGAGAATAAAAGACGTTTAACTTTGTTATTTTTCAAAGATTAATTTGTTTTTTTAAAAGTATCATATGATAATTATAATGATTATTCGCTTCTTTTGAAATGTTTCTGCGATTGGAAGATTTTGTCTATGTTTACCCATTTATGGCAGCTCTTCAAATTCTTGACCAAATAGCACAATTTATATATATATGATGACTGAGGATGTACCACCTTCTGATTCTTAATAAGAATCCGCTTCTTAACTATGGATTTGATTTTTAGTTAAGAATCGAGAGAGAACTTTGCTACCACATTCTTAACTAAGAATCGTTTTTGTTCCACAGTTAAGAATCGAGTTAAGAACCAAGGCTACCCACTTCTTAGCTTGATTCTTAGTAAACAATTTTTTTTCTTCTATGCGAGATAACTTAAATTCTTTCTTTAATAGAAGTTTTTTTATGATTCATATTTGAAAAAAATGGAAAAAAAGAATTAACAATGCATTTTTATTTCCAAATAAAGAATTCGTCAGACTTTTTAAGTTATCGAAAAGTTATCCGAAGGTTGTGTGGGAGAGTTGAAAAGAGTGTTAGAGTCTATATACAGCACATATATGTTGATAATAGTGATAAAATATCGGATTATTTCAATAAAGTTTGATAAAATTTGCTACATTTATCACATTTACCAGTGATTATGCATATTTCTCAAATTTTCAATACATAAATATCATGATCGATGAGTCGTAAATACAATTTTTTTCATATTATGGGAACTTGTAGATTTGAAATTTTTTATTAGTTTAAAACTTGAGAGAAAATTGAATTTTGCCCACAAAATATGTGAGATAAAGCTCTAATCGGCCGAAATATAATTATACATAAATTAAAAATCATTATTAACCTGCTGCTGTGTTTGTTTTTTTCACATGCTTCGGTGTACGTGAAAAAGCCAACATTACAGAACCGATGACTATATTTAATATTGATGTATAATCTGATCACTATTATTGTTATTTGACCACGAAGCAGCTATGCAATACATGTACATCACCACGTTCAATTCAGCATGACAATTAATTTAAAGAAACATGAAGCATATTATAAAAATTGTTAGTCTTGTAATGTTAGCTTCACTTACATACATAATGTAAACACAACGATGACTCATTTATCGCATCATTAACCATGGTTTGACAATTATGCATAATGACCTGCAAATGCGATAGATTCACGTATATGAGCAAAATTTATCCAACTTACCGAAATGACCGGTGAATATTTATATAATAACAGCTCTTTATCACTTTCACCATATAACGTATATAGCATAGCCCCTCTTCATGAAGGGTGGCAGGGATCCATCCCAGTGAACGTGGGATGAATCTTTGATTCGAATCATATCGGATGATTAAGTATGGATATGTTTGTTTTTTACTGCAACATATGTTAAAAAAATATTATGTATTTATCATTTCTTCAAAACCGTATTCACATTTGCTGAAATAATCTCCGCCATTTTTCAGGCTAGCGTCGCTCTAAAATTTTCTTTTCCTCTCCATCTTGTCAACAACAAGCTGTTGTTAATTTTTAGCTGGGCGCTGATTGGCCCATGGCGAAATCCCCCAAAAGGGAAATTTATCGGCCTGTCCATCGTCACGTGACCTTAAGAATACCTTTTAACAATCGCACCGTGGTTGCATTCGGAGCTCGATTCTTAACGTGATTCTTACGAACCGATTCTTACGTATGGATGATTGGTTATTAAGAATCAGAAGGTCGTACACCCCCTGGTTACTTAAATACAGTCAAACCACACTGCAACGATATACTCGATATAAAGAGATTGAGCCCTCTAAAACGATATTTTTTCAAAGTTTGTATGGAACTACCTAGAGATTAATGTTAAACTCCTCTGAATATAACAATATCCTTTACTACGATAAACCCCTCTATAATGATATTTTTTGGGAATATTTCAACACGACATTTTTTTTTACTTCACTTCAACAAAATATTATAAAATTTCTCACAGGTTTTTGTTCTTTCGAGGCTGTTTAATAACATTGGTATTTTGCCCTATCTACGCTCCGAAAGTGTTAATGAAACTACTTTGTGTGTGTGTGGTACAACATAAGTAGTGCTGTAAGCCACTTTGCAGTGTGTAACAACTAACTACATTTTATTACCATTTTTTTATTTCGAATAAATGCGTTTTATGGGGGTATTAACACACCAATTCAGAAGAGATGCCTGCCACCAACAGTATAAATTTTGTGGTGACTGATGACAATACTACCTCGATATAACAATAACCTCTCTTTAACGATATTTTTTTCTTGGTCTGAAGTGTACCGTTATATCGAGGTTTCACTGTAACAAATTTGAGAAGATTAAAAAATATTAGCATTAATTTAGTATGCTTTTCTCTGTAATTAATGTAACTTTCCAATTAATATTTGATACTCTACCAATGTTTAAGAGATTTCGGCATTTTTCTGAAAACTCTACACAACATAATTATTGCCGATTATTAATATATTTTTTTATTTTTCCATCGAGTTTGGCTCATGAAACTTTTATTTTCAACTTGAATGACACATCAAAGAGAAATGAACAAAGTACTTTATGTGTATGAAATTCCATTTAATTTTTCTCCACTTTTCTCAGAATGCATTTAAGAAAATGGGACGTAAATGGAAAATTTCTAAAAGCCCAATTACTAGATTTTTTTTCTTTTGAAAAAGGAAATGAGAGAAGAATATGTTCTTGTTTCCTAACTGCATTAAAATCTCATCATAATAATAACATAAGCTCCACTGCAAGTCGATTATAATATCAAGTACCGTAATTTCGTACAATTGAATCCATGGATTTCGGTTGAAAGAAAAACATCCTCATTTTTCACCGTGTAAGGATTACAGACCTCTACTTCTTTTTCAATGATTGGAATAAAAATATTTTTTTTTAAATGATTTCAAAAAAATAAAATTTAGAAAATATCAGATAGCGTTTGAATGTTATAGTCGATGAATCGCATTATTTTTTTTCTAAACCTCACTAACAGTCCTTCAATTCCGAAAGCTTCACACCTTGAAATTATGATAAATATACACCGAGATATCAATAGTGGAAATTTTTAAATTTTTGCATCTTTTCGAAATATCAAAAGACTTTCGATATTTTTGCACGTGCTGAAATAGCAGAAAGAAAGCACGTCAATCACCGATATATCGACAAATTAATATAAATACAAACCAACGACGCCACAACAGGCAAACTGCCCAACGAGGTGGCTGAGAATTTAAGTCTCTAATAACTATATAAATAATTAGAGAGACTTAAATTCTACACTAAGTAACACTTTGATTCTGGGCAGCATAAAAATCTTAATTTTCATACAGTGGAACTTCTAGTGACTCAAACTACAGTCCATGGACCACATGCGGTCCGCTTTTTTTTAGAGTTTCTCACTCACTGCTTTAGAAGTTCTATGCGGCCCACAGCAGATTTTAAAATATTAGTATAGAAATTTTTAATTTCAGAGTTTTTTTTTAAAATTAATTTAACGGAGCGTTCTATTTTTTTGCATATGCAAAATATAGTTGTGAGAATTCAAATAGAAACTGAGTTAAAAACTTTTGCATATGCAAAAGAGAGGAGATGCCTCAATAAATATGCATAAAGTTATTAAAATATGCTAATTTTTATTTCCAAAGTTGTAAAAGATAAACCATTGCGTCTCACTTCGAATGAAACCGTGGCAGTCCTTAAAGTATACAACACTTTTCACCACTTCAAATCTAAGCATAAAAATTCCAATTATGAATCAAGGTCTGAATATATTCGGTCCGTCAAATTTTTTTGTTTTTTGGCCCGCTCCTAAAAAACTTTGTCCATTATTGTTCTAGATGATGGACAACGAAGGTACTCTGAAATTTTCGTTCGCTAACGAAGAGTGTATGCTATGCAGGGTAATTCAAATTGTTTGTCACAGGGATATCTCTGTATTTGTAAACTTTGGAGGTGTATACTTCCAGTTACAAAAAGTTTCCAAATGACATGCAGTTTCTTGAAATTTCGTAGTTTGTATAAAGGGCCGTATGCATAAAAAAAAACCCCTGACCAACACTCCTTCAATTCCTGTAGTCTCACCCAGTGAAATTGTGATAAAAATTCACCAAAATATCGATAGTGAAAATGTTTGCATATTTGCCAATCCTCGCGTGTTTCCAAAACATTGAAACTTTTTTATACAGACCCCGTGTGCTAAAACTTCCAATTAGTGAAATTTAGAATCGGTTTTGAAAATTCATTTGCAAAAAAGTCCCATATTTTTAAATGCAACATTCATCGGGAAAGACAAATATTTACAATGTTTCGGCAACTCACCGCTGTGTTGGTGTGTTTGAATCGCTTGAGAATCTCCATTTTTAGGGACTGTGCACAAATGGAATGATCTGAACTATTGGTTATTTTGTTTATATTATTTTATTGTGCATTTAAAAGATAAATGTTTTTTATCGCTTACTGCTTCAGATATCTTTCACCCGTCTCGAACCAAATTAGAATAAAATAGTTATTCGTCTTTTTGAAGACCAAGAAGTGAAATGAAAAAAATCGTTAGATAGAATCAAATTTCATGAAACGTTGCTGGTTCTTACCAGTTTCAAAATCAACAATAGAATTTTTATTCCTTTCGTACACTTTCTTCTGTGTAGAAACTACTTTCAATTATAGTAAATACACTAACCCTGGAATCATCAATCAAGTTCAGTATGACTCTTACGATATTGATATTGTAGTGATGAAGAATTGCTGTCCTATGGAAACAAGGAAAACAACCGGAACGTCTTCGTATATTGCGAATCAATTTGCAAATTGCCATCAAGGCTTTCCGTATTCTTCTTTCGATTCCTCAGAATAACAGTCATTGGTTTGAGCAAGTCCGATCTCAGAAGTTCATCGACTTACAGTTCATTCTCGATCGACTCAAAGTTCTTTCAACCTCCCTGCAAAACTGGAAGTTTTTGGTGCCGTGCAATTGAATTTTATTAAACATGGAATATTGCAGCTATTTTTATTAGTTTGTCGCAATTAAAGCTTGGTTTAACTAAGAATTTTTCAATCATCGTCGAATTCAAAATAATAATGGAAACCACACGAGTTGAAGAGTTGCGTTCAATCGTCGCTGCAAAGATAAAAGAGAGAAATGGTGAAATTATTGGAAAGACTATTGGGTTGAAAGAGTATGGTTGCTTACTTAAGTGTATGCAATTGACAGGACTAAATTTTAAGTGCATTTTTCGTGAACTAAATATAAAGAAGAAAGTTATCCAACTAGTACTCAGCTTATTTTTCCTGCTATGTTTCTCAGTTACAATCAAAGTGAATTTATTTTTACGCCTTCAATCTCCTTTGATTACCGCCTACGTCGTGAATGCTATTATGAAGGTATCCTTATGGTTCGTGCTGCTGATATATTCACCGAAAATAAACCGATTCTTATCACTTTTGGACAGTTATCAGAAAGACTACTCCGTGACTATAAAATTTTACATTAATTGTGTCTTCATTGTGGTCATGTCATTCATCACTGTGAATTTAATAACGATGATATTGGATGATGACGTCTCATATCTACATGAATCTGTGATTTTTGGTATAGAAAAAGAAAGATACAGTAACACAGTACGTATGTCAGAGTGGCTAACTATTCTGATCTCATTTATATTCACCAGACATCTATTTCCATCGTGGACCAATGTGTTGATCTCTGCATTGCTTTACCATATGGCGAAGGCCTGTAAAGATACGCTGTTCTCCAAATCATCGATAGATTCTAAGATCGAAATCACTGATGAATTCATGAACGAATTGAAGAAGTACAAAAGAATTATAGAAACTGTTCAGGAGTTTCAGAAATCTTTCTCTGTGGTATTGTTGGTGCTTTTCGCGGGAAACTACACTTCAATTTATGTGTTTTTAGTTGATTACGTTCTGGGATCTCAAAAAATGATTCAGCTGAATAAACCGGTGAAGGTTACTTTCTTCGCTTTCGATGCTGCCACAACGTTGTTTAACTTGACGATTATCATAATAATGGCTTCTGACATACCACAGAATATGAGACAGTGCAGAAAAGCTTTGAAGGTATATCGGCATGTGCTGAATACTAAAGGAAATGCAACTTGTAGCGAAGAATGCTTGGAGATTGAAGATTTGATAAATATAGGAGAAATACACATACATGCTTGCGGACTTTTCACTTTTAACCGATCCCTGATACTAACGTCGTTTGGAATGTTTCTGACTTATGGACTATTGCTGGTCAAGAAATGAGTTGTTACGTATTCGAAAAATTCCGATGAAATCAAGATTTTTTGAGAGTTACTTCAGATAGAAGTAATTTCATTTTCCGTTTTCTTAATTTTGATACTCGGCAGAGATTTGATTCTTAATTGTTTTTAGATGAGTGTTATAAAGTAAAATTCAAATTATGTGTGAGAAAACGCACATTCCAATTAAAAATTCTTGTATACCAACGAGCACATAAAACACTGTACTTTCTTGCATATAGTCCGTGCATTATACATTAAAAAATTCTCAATTTCTTTTTACATTAACACTAGCATTTTTTCTGAGAGATTGGAATAAAGATATATAAATAAGTATTTTTGAAATTTATTTCTCAACAATAATTGTTTGAAGAATTTATACTAGGTTTGTTCAAAGAGTATCCGACAATAATTTTTCGCTTGTAAACCAATAGAGCTAGGGAAGTGTGGTTTGGTGCAAGTAAGTAAGCAATCCTTGGGCACATGCTTAATTATTTACCTTTCTGCGGAAGTTGCCAGTCATCACTAAACCAGACATGCATCTCGTCCATATTCCTCGGTGGAACTTCTAACGAATTGGCACATGTTCCAATGTGTGTGTGTATATGTGGTGAACCTTCCGTGAAGTTTTTTCTGGGTAATGCTTGTTATGTGTAGTGCTGCCATCTGCAATAAATATTCTTAAACTACGAGTTTTTCCTCAACTTATAGTGAATGAAGTGTAGCCGTGTTGTATTTCCGTTTCTGACAAAATGGCAGGAAAAACGTGAATATTGCTACCGCATTGAAGTTTGTAAGAAGCTTGGTGATTCCCGATTGGAAACCATCCGCAAGATTCAATCACAGACTTTCGGAGATGAAGTAATGGGCACCACACCGATGACAGAGTGGTACATCCCCTTCAAAGATGGCCGCACATCGATTGAGAGTGAAGCACGTATTATCTGGTAGACCCTCAACATCCACAAATGAGATGGCCATTGACGAAGTTAAGACTCTGGTGATGCAGGATCATCGAATCACGATCAGAGAACTTGCAGACGGAAATTATCATTGCATCCGTTCATTCTATTCTGACTAACGATTTGGTCTACAGGAGATACAATATCAAAGTCATGCTCAAAGTATTATTTGACTCCAGTGGCAAAGTTCATCACGAGTTTGCACCGCACGACACAACCATCACCAAGGAGTACTACCAAGAGGTTCTGCGTCGCAAGTGGCAGCCCCATCACAATTAATGCAGTAGCATTGTTCAAGTTTTTGCTGCCATTTTTCCAAAAACTAAACTGTTACACGGTGCTCATTTACATTTGCTCACTCATCGACGGTCTGCCGGCGACTGGCAGTTTCTACAGGTAGGAAAAAAATTCAAGCATGCGCACTAGGACTGCCTACATACAAACAACGCCTTCCTAGCTTAATTGGTTCACGCACTAGGAATTATGGTCGGTTCCTTTTGAACGAATCTCGTTCATCCAAAAATATGCGAGTAGATTAATCGATTTCCATTTACAATGAAGGATACAAAAAAATATTAAAATAAATTAGGAATTTTTGTTTTGCATCATCTCATGAAAAAAAACAGCCTTAATCTTTTTGACCAAATTCAACAGAAATCAAAACATGACGGAACAATATTTTGAAATAAATCTCAAAAATCAATAAATTGAAAGCAGAATACAGTGTATGTATTTCTTAATTTTCTAGTAACCTAACCGTTTCTTTTTTAGTAAGAAATTTTATGTAAAATAAGATTAAAAAATTAGAGCAAAATAAAGAATGGAATAAACAAAATACTTTTGACATGTGAAATTTGAATTCATTTTTTAGTATCTTCTTTTCAAAACGTATGTTAGAAAACGAAACAAATGACGGATTTTCAAAAGTGAAGCTATTTCTAACACTGCTCAACACCGATTTTATTCTCAAAGATGTTTCAAGGATTTCAGGGTGGTTTTAGGGCGTTCAATCCGAATCTGGCATTGGTTTTGTCAGATTGGCTAAAGTTTTTGAGATAAAGTGAAAATTACATTTCTCTCAAAGGTACCATAAGCGGCATACAATCACATTGCTGACAGTATGCATTATCTCAAAAACTAGAGCCAGTTCGGCAAAACCAATACAGTTTTGAAATTAGCAGCCCCATTATACCCTAAATCCATTGAAATTTCCTTAAGAACATGAATGAATGAACGCCAGAACATTGCCGCTAGACTTATCCCGTTGTCGAGATCTCTTCCAGCCCAGCTCCGTGGCAGAATCTGGAACACTTTACTTTGTGTCAAAAAGGAAAAAAATATAAAAACTTTTTACAGCATATTTTCCCCGGACAATTGTCGCGATTAACACATTTTTGTGGTGATTACAGACGAGATGGGGTTGGGAGTTGGAGAAAAGTTTCGGGGTTTCGTTAAGACGGATGAATGTACACATATTAGGATGTTCTTTAAGAACACGATTGCTTTTTGTTGAGCAGTGTAAAGGATTCAAATTCGCTAAAAATTTTCCTCTAGAGCTACAGAGTGCACAGGAAAGCCCGTTTATGCTGGAATAACTCACGAGCCGCGTTGATCCTAGAAGCATAATTCTAGTTGGAAAAAAGTATTAAAATAACGTGTTGACTTTAGATACGTTATTCATATTCCAAGGGTGCATATACTATATAGTCAATGAAAAAAAAAACCCTTTTAATTCCGTCACTGTGTCCTGAAAAATCCAATTACAAGTTGTTGCTATCGTTCTTGAGCCTCCCCCATTCCCAAAAAATAATTCAAGTTTTAAAGTGTAATTCACTTAGATATTTGAATTCGAAATTCTCATTAAAAATCAGTTAAAAAACAGAACGGAAGCGTAGAATGAGCTTGTCCGCGAATGTATGCGGTTCATTCTTTCATTTTCAGCAATTTTTAAATCCAAATATCTAAGTGTGAATATTTCACTTGAAAACATAGATCATTTTTTCTTTGTTAAGCTGAAGGGAGACAATGTAGCAGCATTCTCTAATTTAATTCTTTAGAACAGGGTGAAAAAAACTAAAAAAACTAATTTTTTAATAACTATTGCGATATGAATGACGTGTCTAAGGTCTACTAAGTGACAGTATTATTGTTTAAAATCGGAGAAAGTTGTTTGATAAAATAAGCTCCATATTTCTTCGAAGCATTAAATGTCATGAAAATTTGTTTCTGTCTTATAAAATTTACATACCAGTTATTTATATCATTAATGTACATAATTATATGGGGACAAAGTAATGCCGCCGTTGTTTACTAATAAAACTAATATAAAACGAAGTAAAAATATATTGTGGGAAAATATATAAAAAACAAAATATACACAACGCGAAAAGCATTTCGACATGATTATTTGTTACTCGCAATAGAGAAAAAAAAAGTTTTGATATTGGATTCTTTTCGATCACAAAATTCTATCGGTTCTTTTTTTTGAAGCATTCTTTACTTTAAGCGCGATATTTTTTTATTTAGAAGTTTTAAAACGATTTTTACAGAAATCTCTCTAGATTTTTCTTTTCTCCGAACTTGAACTTGATCTCTGCGCGCGTCGAGAATCTTGATCCTGAAATATTTTTCCTCTTAAGTCTTTCACATGTTTTTATCAGTTTTTTTTCCTTTCTTTTACACAATTTCCTCAAAAAAAAAAAAATTCAGTTTTTTTTATTATCTGTTGTTCCCTTGAGATTCGGTTTTCGAAGGGTTATGCTGAAAAATAATCGTCTCTGTTGAAATGATGGTGTCAAGGGATTCCTTGGACTTTAGCTTCTTCCGAGATCTTTGCGCTTTCGTTTTCTAAACTGAAATGGTGGGAAAAAGAAATGTGAAAAAAAAAACAACAAAAAAACACATCAGAATGTTACCTCTCTTTTGGGAATAGTCATGGAAGTTTCGAAAAAGTGCGTTACGTAAGACTTTCTCAGAGATATATAACGTTTCTCTATATATTTTTTAAATTTTTTTATCGATTCTGTCAACGAAGTCACGTGGACGTTTAATATAGATAGTTCTCGTCTAATGACTTTACCTTTTTAGGACAATCTAATTTACTAAATGGAATGGAAATAGTAAGTAAGACTTACATATAATTTGGAGAACGTTATTTTTTTTTCCAATTTTTTTTAGTCAGGTTTACCTTAAAATTTCACTAACGTCATTTTTAGTTACGCTGTAAGAAACATCATATTAATTATATTCATTAAACTAATTCCTGTAGGCGTACTGGAAAGTTTCTTCAGATCCCTTGAGGCCACAAAGTGTTTGTTTGTATTTATGAAATAAATACATAAGTAAATAAAAACTTTAATGAGACTTCTTTTCCATTATAACCATGAGATGTGGATTTTTATAGAGGGCTATAATGCTCCACCGCACAACATGGGTCTTGTACCTTGAAGCAGGGTGAAATTACAAGGGAAAAATACAAATATTACTGAAAATAAATATGACGGTTATTTTTAATATAAATCACATGTATTGAAATGAAAAATATATGAATGAGAGAAACATGATTCTTAGTATGTATCAAAGTATATGTAAATACAAAAATAACAACAATCGGGGTAGAAACGTATTTACATAAATTAAATACATGATTACAGTAAAAACTTTCTTATTAAAGAGAAGAACTGAATGTAGCCGAAGTTTTTGTAAGAGAGAAGCATTGAACTATATAATTTAAAGCAAAATTTATCTTGAAATGAAAAAAAGTGAAAGAATAAGAATTAAAAATTAGTACAAGTTAAATTTCCAAAGTACACAAGAATAATTCAAGCATTTTACTGCTCCAAATTGCACGATATTTTTTGTTTCAAAGTAAACGATGTTTCCACGTTTGTGAAAAATATTAATAACTTTACACGCAGTGCTTGGTATGATTGAGCACTCCGTATGATTTATCAGGCGACTGCATAGATTATAATTGCCTAATATAGTACACCAAATTTGCAATTTTCACAAGAAACGACAAAAACAAGTGTAAAATTTTGTAACTAACATTCACGTGCCTACTCAATTGCAACATCTCTGTGGAGGTCACAGACAAATAGCGAAACAACACATAGTATTATTACGCATTTCTAACTAATTGCACTCCAAAAAAAAGAAAAGAAAAATCAGCTGTAACGAAATAGTGTTAGAATTATTTCAAGTGTTTCAAGTTCAACGTACAACAATTTCCCTTATTGATAAACCTTTTAAGGAAAAAAGAAATTAATGATCAAGAAAACTATATAAATTCCTCATTCAACGTTCTACGTACCGTTTTCTTGGAAAAAACTCTATGAGTATATAGTTCAACACAACAGCGTACAAACTGGTCATATATAAATATAATTATGAAAAAAATATTTTAAACGATTTTCGAAAATGAATACGGTGAGGCCACAATAATGCCGGGTAATAAACTCCTGGGTATAGCTGAAAAATCGAATATAGGAAGTTTAAGCTATGTAATTCTGAAATATGGATCTATGCTAGCGATATGTGTCTCAAAGAAATTGCTGATTTCATATGAATCATATTTGATTGATGGGAAATTGGAATTGTGGGTTCGGTGGTACGATTGTATACCGTTCGGTGGTACGATTGTATACCGTTCGGTGGTACGATTGTATTGTGTTCTATTCGCCGCATTTTACTGGCGAACCGTTGATCCTAGTGGCATACTTCCAGTTAGAAAACGTATCGAAATAACGTGTAGAACTTAGATACGTTATTCATGTTGCGGGAGGGGGGGAGTACCCTGTGTTCAAGAACCCAATTAGACAGTTATTGCCTTTTCTCCCCTGTGGCTGACCAAAATACATTCACGTTTCTAAGCGCAATATTAGCTGGGATATTTGATTTAAAATATCGGAGGAAAAATGAGAAAGAACAGCAAAACTAACGGAGAACGCTTCCCTTAATTAAGATGTTCTTTCCCAACTTTCCTCAGATTTTTGAATTCTAATATCTCTGTGAATATTGCACTTGGAAACGTGGATTTTTTTGTGGGCCTCAGGAGAGAGGCAGGGACCCTAAGGAGAGGGTCTCATCTAAGCCTCGTTCTGGACCGTTGGGATATAGGACAAGATCTGTTAATCGGACGCTGAGTGAGCAATCCTGGTCAAGATTTTTTCTTTAAAAAATTAAAGGTCCCTAAACCAGGGGTGCGAAATAGTTGCATGTAGAACTGTGGTCATCATTATGTCTCCTCTCTCGGGTGCCCTAGCTTATCTCCAGCCTAAATTAAAAACTATACTATGGGTTCTTAATGGGTGACCATAAACCATATTCTCTACTAATGACATCACCAGTACCCCAGCATAAAAACATTATACAAACCAAAACTCTTGGTTTAAAATTAAGTTAGGCAGATCTTTTGCCTCTTAGAAACAAAACATAAATTATATATCATACAAGCGGGTTTCAAGCTCCCGAGTTGGTCACAGCCAATGTTACTGTAGGGCATAACCGACCCGGACCCTTGTTACATCACTACATTCAGTTTGTCACCATATGCTAATTCTCTTAATATCAAGGTACAATCAATTCATAAAAAATGCTATTTGAGTTCGTTAAGGTATTATCGTGGTATTATTGTGGTTCCTACACAACGAACAAATTTTCAATGGCATTAATTCTTCTAATGTCTAAGGGATCAAAACAATGCACTCAATCAAACAACACATTAAACGTTTCCTTTCCCCCTTTTTTTTACGATATAATAGGGCTCCATCAGAACAGAGTGTGGTATAAGAAGGTAATTTTTTTTATTTTAATAACTATACAACCCCTTGCAACATGAATTTTGGATAATTTTTCTAATTGAAAGTATGCGTCTAAATTCAACGGTTCGGCAGTAAAATGCGGCAAGAGTAATTATGGAATCAACCTATATAGTTTGTTCATGACACAAGTTCGAGAATCACCTAAAAATCTCTCCAAGGTATTCTCCTATGGGTTTGCGAACCACCGGTTGAGAACTCTGGTTTTTTGAGTGTTTTCTACGAAAAAATGAAAGTCAAACTTGAGATTTTGGAGCCGATCGTATTCAAATTTTTCTAAGGAGAGCGTGTTTTCGAGCACTGTTTGGTACAATGAGCGAAATTTATTGCATACTTGATGTGACCAATACCGTACAAGATTTTTTATATTCGAAAGTCTCAATTTTTTGGAATTTTTCGTGGTATGTAAGTCAGTTTTCTCGAAGTATGGAATGAAAATAAATCTTTTGGCCAAAATGTAAGGAGAAAGCATCTTTTATTTCGAGTAAGAAATGTAATTCTATTTTTGCCTCATACTTTTTTAAGTTATTGAGTTGAATCACTGCAGTGATCTATCTTCCATATAATATCTTTAGACGCCGATATGATTTATCATTCACTTCAATTAAATCAACTTTTCTACTGCTTTTGACAAAGCGTTTCTTTGATGTTAATAATAACTGACAGAAATGAATGGTGGTTTTACACGGCGAAATGCGATGGATTTGTCCTATACCATTTATTTTCTTTCAACTCCTGATTTCTCGCGAAACATTGTGTCTGGATGTTAATAAATGTTGGCAATATATGCAATTTATTTGTATTTGGCGAATAATTATTTGGGAAAATATATTTCATAGAGTCTCGAAACGCGTCTAAATCCGAAACAAGAACGTGTATGATCCGATCCAATTTACATGTTCAAGTACATGTATATTGATTATAGAGCAGTGTTCTTCAACCGCCGCGCAGGTCTGGGAAAATTTTCCTACCGGCCCGCGAAATATTTTTCGGAAATTCAAGCAGCAACAACATAATTTTAAGTTTAATTTTAAAAATACTATACAGTAAAACCCAATGTTAACGGACACCAACCCCTCAGATGCGGTCACTCTTCTTTTATGGCTAAATAATAAATTTCTCCCCCGTATAATAAAAGTATGTCTTTCGAAACCCTCTGATTAATGGTCACCCCTCTTTTACGAACGAATTTGTCACCCCGGTGTCCGCAAAAGACGTTTTATTGTACTTATCTATATTTCTGTTATTTGATTTTTCTCGTGTTTATTTTGTGTTGGTCAGTAAATTACATCTACCATTTATTTCCTGTCATATTCATATGAATTTGCTATTTTTTGCCGGCCCGCAAATTATACTTTCCTGTTTTTTTCATCCTATTTATTTCTTTTTTTTGTTTGCAATTTACTTTTACTGCAGTGAAAGGTCAATAACGATACGCTCTGAGGATCAAGGAGAAATATCATTGTAGAGCGGAGGCCTTCAACCTTCTTCCAGTCGCGAGCACTTACTGTACCCATCATCTAAAGAAGAGCACCCTTACGGCTCGTTCGCCATACGTGTGCACATGAAAATCGGGATGATTTCAATCCTTGAATATAATTTGTACGAGGTGCTTAATTAGGACGTTGATCAAGTTCTCGAGCACTCTGGGTGTTTCGAGAAGCACCGTGGTGCTCGCGAGCAACAGGATGAAGATGTCTGTTGTAGAGGGATTACTGCAATATCGAGGGGCAAAATTATTAAATTTATATATTTGATTTAATAGATTTGACTTGATTATTTAGATTGATTACACTCATCAATTTACTGCGAAATGTCGGTAAATCTAATGTGCAGCGGCCGACAGAAAACTTCGAATTATCGTCAGTTCGACTAATTGGGAATCCCGATTTCGGTGTGGAAAAAAAGAAAGTTTTATTAGAATAACAGTGCTATTTACGAGACGAATACCCTATCAGTAAAACATGTCAAACTACTGGAGATGAAGAAATTTGAAAAGACAAGCAATTCTAATTTAATCATATTTAATTTTCGAATGAGAACATTCAGAAATAAATTTGACGTACATACATACTGTATTGTAGAAACGGACGCTACATGATACTCGTACATATATAAATGAATATGCATCAATAATTTCAGGATTATTTTCTGCCAAAAAAAAAAAAAAAATGCAGTGAGTTTTGACAAATGCAAGCAGGAAAATGAACCCGCTGAATGAGTCTGCTAAATTCTGTTGCTAAATGCCTCGATTCTGTTGCTAAATTTTATTGATCAATGCTAAAATAAATTTTTGTTACTAAATTCTGTTGCTAAATTTTATTACCGTACTAAATGCTAGTTTTTAAATTTCTCCCATTCCTGAAAACTTCGACTAAAGGGAAAATTTTAACATTAAAATACCAAAAAAGTTCTGGGGCTGAGTCTTAAAATTTCAACTTATCTAGGTATTCGAGTTATCGAAGTTCGACTCATTGCGAATTGACGTATGTATAGGCTATAACTTTTATAACATGCCATTGATGCTGCCTGGGCCGTCTTAAGAGTATCGTGGGCCCCCGGGCCAAGTGGTTTTTCGGAGGCCCTTCCAGGTAAATCCTAGAAAATTTCAGCCGGATCTCATTTTTGTGAGGTCCCTCTTCTCTTGACGCCTCCGGGCCGTGCCCGAGTGGGCCCATGCGTTAAGACGGCACTGGATGCTGCATGAGCTTTCTATAAAGCAGGCACCAAACGTGTGGTGTTTTAAAATATAATCATAGGATGCGTGACTTGTGAAGACAAACATCGATAAATTAAAGAATTTATTCACAGAACGAGACTTACATAATAAGATTATTACTGCCATCTCTCGGTTCAATGATGCATTTAAAATTCTGTTTCATTTATCATTTCGTCAATAGATGGCGATAAAGGGATGAAGGGATTTATGGAGTTTGTAATTTAAAGTTAACCTTTAAACTTTTTTTGAAATGAATATTTACAGTAAAAAATTTTGTCCGAAGTGCATTATTTTTTTTGTGACTATATTTACGACTCCTACTTTGCAAATAGTCTTACGTTTTTCTTACTGACAATGGTCAAAAGCGTTGAGATCGATAAAGATGTGTAGTCATAAGTTCTTTTCAGAGGCTGACTCAGAGAAGTGCGACCCCGCACTTAGAAATGCTTCACAATTACAGATAATTACTACTAGGGCTATGATTTCTTTCATGACGACTTTGCATATTTTTTACGTATTTTGCATATTTCGCTATTTTTACGCGATAGGACATTTTTCATGATCTCAAGTAATTTTGGGGCATTTTTTATATCATGATTTTGAGTAATTTTGGAGAATTTTTCGCTATCTTCTCAGAATTTAAGGCATATTTTGATATTTAGGAGCATTATTTTGCATATTTCAGCATAGAAATTAGAAGGGATCCCCCCCCCCCCAAGCTCTCTTTCCCAGCTTCATTTCTCGCAATTGGCGATTTTAGCAATAATTGTCAATAATTTAGGTAGAGTTATCGATCAGTCAATGGCAAAAAGGTTTGCTTAAAACACCCATCGGTGACTTTTTTTATATAATATAAAACTCTTTATACACAAAATATTCTCACTACTACAATACAATATTACTATATTGATTTACATTCCCAACAATTTACAGAAGTTAAAACATCTTTTTTACTACTTCTGTCAGAGCATACATATTTTCAAAATTAAATCTCGAACATTGCAAGCATTTTCAATATATCTACAATATTAAATATAATTTCACTAAAGTGATTTAATTTGCCACAAATTTCAAAATTTACCAATCTTTTACAACATAAGTTTACAGCATTTTTTACGGTACATTTCCATTCAGAGGAAGGTGATATGTGTATATACATGAACAATTGAGCTGTAACTCAACCACAGTTCAAAGTTTTTATGAGAAATTCACATTTAGAAATATTCTAAAATATTCTGAAGTAAAAATTCAATTTTTTAACTAGATTAAAAATAAATACATAAAATGTGCTAAGAATTAATTATAATATTTTAGGTGGCAGAGTTTTGGCGTTCATTCATTCATTTATTCATTCAGATGTTTTCTATATATTTTGTTCACGCGGAGCAAAACTGAGCGACCTGTTGGCGTGGGCAAGTGCTTCAAAATCCGACTTATCGACGGACTAAAATGGACAGCTGAACCCAATGACTAGGGAGAAAAATTGCACGTGCGCCTGTGGCACATAAAGGCCGGAGACCACAGCCCTGAGATTTCAAAAGAAGTGTGGAAAAAAGACGTGTGGGCAAGTAAGAAGAAGAAGCTGGCATGTTGAGGCTGGAGAAATTTGAGAATGGTCTAAATCACAATGTATATAAAATATATATACAGCGCCTCCACTGTGACGGTAAACGAAGAAAGCCTCCGTCCACAGTGCTGGGCATTCACATTTGCATTGCTCATATATATTATTTACATTACAAAAATTTCCCTTTTTCATACTATTAAGAATGTACATATAAAGGTAATACATATGCATATATATGAAGGTGATACATATACATTAATATTATGAAGGTAATATATATTAGAAACAAATATCACCATGAGCTCATACAAATATTCAAGGTTACAAAATTATCATACTATGAAAGTGCAATAGAAATAATCAAACAGAGCCTCCGTCGACATTGCTGGGCGTTCACATTTGAATTACTCACATATATTTATATAATATACGTTATTTACGTAATATAAATATACGTTGTAGAGAAATTTATCGCTGTATCGAGTATCGTTGTGGCGAGGTTTCACCGTTTTTTTACACGTATAAAAACATTCTCCTATCTCTTTATATAATGAATACTTTTACATGAACACAGAGACCGTGTAGTTCTCAGGGCGAAATAAATATTTTTCATTGCTGTCAGAGATTTTCGTCGTCTTACTTTGTTTGTGGAACTCCGTCTTCAGTGATGAGAGAAAATGGCACATTCCCCACAAAAGTTTGGTCGCGACAAATTTATGGCAGACGGTGGCGCCTTTGTTATACATCTAATTTATTGCAGTCATTAATTCGGCTGTCGGGCTGATAATGATTTTTCTTATGTACAAACAATCGTTCTTATAATGGGAAACAAGACGACATTTGTGTTATTATCATTATTATAGGAGGAAAATTGAATAGCGCCGTTTATATGGTTTGTGGTAGATTTTAGCATGAAATTTTTTTTTCTATCAATATTACCAATCGAAATAAATAATTCATAAATAAAATTTAATAATTATGGGGAAAAACAAAAAAGATTCTTTTGAAATGCAATATTTTAAATGTGCAAAAAAACTCAAAATTACGATTATTGCACATATTACAATTCATGATCGCAAACAACTTGCGACTATGGGGGAAATATGGTATTATGGAAGTTGATGGCCCTTCGAAAAATTACTTTTATTTGTCCCGTATATTGGGTTTTTGAACTCTCGCAACCACTACTAAACATCTATTTTTCCATTGCTGATTCAGACGATAGTCGATTATATTTTGTTCTTCTGTATGAAAAGCATTCGTCATTTTTTTGTAACGATCAAATTAATTAAATGGATTTGTTTCCTTTCCCTGACAAGAACGTATCACATCAATCTTATGTGAACTTCAATAAGTATCGTGACCGAGTAATACACGCATTTTGCTACACCAATCAAGATGGTTTTTCCTCTTTCTGAAATAAAAACAAAAAGTCATACACAGAATGTAAAGAAATGCCATCTATAATATTTTCTGAAACATCGATAGAAAGATTCGTGGTAAAAACCATTATCGAAATATGTTACCAATGGAATCTCGTTAAAGAAGCTGCATTAGAAATGAACTCGGTTCTTCCTTTGTTTTGGTATCGTTTCGAAATTGGTAAAACCTAAAAATCGAAAGAAATACCGATTTGATTCCTTTGAAACTATATTTTGAGCAATTTCACCCGAATTTTAAAGGTTTTCCTCTAGTATATGTTGAGGTAAATGTGATCAATCCGGTTATTATACATAATTGCAGAGCATTTTGGTTTGATAAATTTCCTTTAATAAAATCTCTTTTACCGGCGATTATGTACCCAAGCTTCAGTTTAACCGCAATTAGTGTAATGGTTAACGTGTGGCTCTACCATCGAAGGTTGTGGGTTCGAATCACATTTAGATCATGATTTAATGGCGTTTTTTTCATATTATCTGATTTGTTCAGATTTAATTTTTAATTTGAGAAAATATTAAAAAACGTTTCATGTGTGTGTGTAAGACCCAAGAAATGTTTTTGAATTACAGATACATGAATTTATATAGTCCAACTTCCATATTACATGTTCCGCAATATATATATATATATATATATATATATATATATATATATATATATATATACTGATATGTACTGAATATGTGTATATATATATATATACACACATATTCAGTGTTATTCATGGTGCATATACGTACGTTTGCGTTATATGCACCGTGTCGGTAGTTAGAGTTATACGGGGTGATTATAAAAAAACTAACCCGACATATGGGCCCCTAACTATGATACCATTCACAGAAACTGAATGAAATTTTGGCATAAGGTATTTTGATGTATGCGCTCAAGAATGATATGGAAAACAACAGTGTCACTTTAACAGCTACAGTTACAGTGAGAAAATTTCGAAAATATCAAATGGCAACACCAAGTTTTTTGTATTGGAATGCGATCTCCATACTGAAAAACACTAAATAGCGTTGGAATTTCACCTGTAGCACGAAAATCCCCGGAGCTAGGCAAGGAAAAAGTAAAAAGGACTTTGCCGTGACTTTACCAGAGCATTAATGTTCGTTTCATTCGTCACATCGTTTCTTCGGCTGAGATCCCAGCCTGATTAGTCCTCCACAAGGTCATGTGGAAAATTTGTGAAACACAATAAAATGCTTTATTTTATGCTGCTTCTCTGTCCTTATTGGTTGTCCTCACTTTCAGCCTATCTACCGCCGGTGATTTTCATGCTACAGTTGCCGTTCGAACGCTATTTAGGGTTTTTCCCAATGGAGATCACATTCCAATACAAAAAACTTGGTGTTGCCATTTGATATTTTCAAAATTTTCTCACTGTAACCGTAACTGTTAGAGTGACACTGTTGTTTTCCATATCATTGAGCGCATACATCAAAAATACCTTATGCCAAAATTTCATTCAGTTTCTGTGAATGGTATGATAGTTAGGGGCCCATATGTCGGGATAGTTTTTTTATAATCACCCTGTACAAAGCAAAAATTTTTAATAGAACAGAAGAGAACAGAAGTCGTATTTCGGTTCTGAAACATTTTATTTGTCCTATAAATTCGTAAATAACTTAAAAATTTATAAAATTGAAAAACAATGTGGCGTAAAGTTTACTTTAATTTTTACCGATAATCTACCAATATCCATATAGTAAGAGGAGGGGGGGGGGGTTGGGTGATTCTCCCCTTAATGTCGGGATCCTTGTTCCAGGCATCTAACCCTAAAAATATTTGCATATTTGAATGTGGTTAGGGAAAAAGTTATTCTCACGAAGGGGGATTGTTCTTTTTTGTAAAGGAAAAAATTAGTTCACATTTTTTGTCGATAGAGGGCGCTGGGAAAGAATGATCAGACCTGCACCTTTCTTCAATATCTTCTGCGTCCAAAACGTTCGTAAAGCTTCAGGCGGCGATTCGTGGCTGAGATAAAACTACTTCACCAATAGCGCTTCATTCACGAAGTGTCGTCACAACAGAAAACTTATGGAAGTGTCATGTATATATATATATAGAGAGAGAGATAGAGGGAGGGGAAAATTCAGAAATTAGCTGTTAATCGTACACCCGGCATTTTTAGGACTCATCATGATTTCCTGTCGTGCAACGCTCTCTATCAACAAATATTTGAACTAATTTTTTTTCCTAAACCAAAAAATAATCCCCGTTGCTAAAGAAAGGGTCCCAAGGTGCCACTTTTAAAAAGTTTTGAACAAATTACCACTGATTCTACTCATTTAAATATGCACAAAAATATAAAAAAATCCGGCGGAATTATTATGGGTCACTCAAAAGTAAAAACCTAAATATTAACATTTTTAACGCAAATAGGGGCAGAGAATAAATCTAAACATCTCTCATCGTGTTACAGTGACGTCTCTCTCTCTCTTCATTCAAACAACACATTAACAAGTACAGCACACACAAACAAAGGGGTAAAAAAGAAGAAATAATTTGTTTCTAGAAATAGAGAATCTGGAAGGAACAAGGAAAGGAAAAGAAAGTGAAAATATAAGGTTTTTCTAGATATTGCCAAGAAGCGCGAGAGGCGATGAGTACCCGACGGTGGTCATCCTTGAATATTATTTTTTTCGTTTTAATAATAATTGCACTCCACCTCTAATTTTTTGTTTTTATGTGTTACTAGGTGAGATGAACGTATTTAAATTTTTTCATAAATTTTTTGAGGATGACACCTTGGGATCCTTTCCTTGTTAGTGGGAACAACTTATAAGCAAACCGCATTCAAATACGCCAATTCCTTGAATGTTTATGAATTTCTAAATGATTTATGAATTTATGGGACGCCCTTTATAATGTTCACTCTAGATTACCGGTAATCCACCGGTGTTCACATATTAATTAGAGGGTAGGGTGATTATACCCCAATGTCGGGTTTCTTGTGCTCCGGGCGTCGAATCCGAAAAACATTTCGATTTACTGGATTTTTTCCAACATCTATTATGGATTACTCTATTAATATATATATATTATTCACAAAATAAATCCTCTCTTAAATGTCTTACGACCCCTAAAAATCGATTTTTCAGAAATTTATGTGTGTATGTATATATGTGTCTCTATGAGCATGTACGTATTTATGTGTGTATGTATATATATGAATAGTATTGTGAAACGAAAAGAGGTAGGCCTATATTTATTCCATAGACGCTTTTACTATTTATACAATAAATATCGTAATATTCAACACAATTTCAGATCTGCATAATTCAAATTTTAAAAGTGGATAAATTTTTGAAATATTCATATCTTATTACATAACATTTATTAACATAACGTACGGTACTTGGAAAATGGCGGAAAAATATAATAATTTAATTCATACACCTGCCTGGAAGTACGTTATTATGTCCCTTGGGCCCAATATGACTATTGTGTGCATGTGTTGTTCTTTCTATGTGGTTTTTGTTCTGTCTTTCAGATGCATTTTGTGTTTGTTTTGGCTAATAAAAAAAAAATGAAGAAAAACACTCACTCTCACGATCAGTCAATTGTTTGTCCTAAAATGAAAGAGAAAAATAAATGAAATGACAGTGTAAAAGTATAAAAGAAAATGAACTTTGAACGTGATTTTTCTCCGATTGCCGTTTTTGGAGCTTGTCAGTGAGATTAAAAGAAAGAAAAACTGGACCAAAATATTGCTGAAATTGTATAGCAATATTTATAGGACATGTGTCAATGACATCAACCTCTAATGTGGGTATCTGGCGATTTTTGGCAAGTCAACAACGAATAAGGCAAATACACGGAGAACACACAAAACTCAACTCCTAATGAATTTCGACACACTATAGGAAAAAAAGTATTGAAACAGCTTATCACACTGACCAAGGATCCCACTTGGATTGGATACCAAATCTTAACTCTCGGTTGCTCAGCGGAAAAAAAGTAAGACTGCTCACTTTAAATGTCGTGGTCAGAAAGAAGCTGAGAGCCTGCGTGTAAATCTAATGCAGCGTTCTAATTGGATGCTTTCGAAATGGAGCTACCCGATTGGTTTATTCGAATTTTCTTAGAATTCCTGCTCGTAGTGAATCTAGGTTATGGCACTGCGATCGGTGGTGTTGATTTATTGTCGTTTACTAATATATTTTTCAAGGCTCGAATATGTGTGCCGGTTTTAAAATGACTCGACAACCCTCCATAACGAGTAAATCAACTTTAAATTTATTGCATAACAAGGAGGAGGGTATGTATAACAAGGGCACAGATAGGATTGTTGGAAAATTCGTAGACGACATGAAGCTAATGGGAATAGTTGGGAATCCAAGAGATAGGAAGATGCTCCAGACGAATTTGAATATGATTGTAGCATGCGCTAATGAATGGGGTGTAGCCATTACTGTTGATAAGTTCATGGCCACTCATTTTGATTCGAACAACCCATGTTTCATTCACGAGTTGAATAATATTACTATTCCGGTTGAAACTAGGCTCACCGATTTGGGAATTCTCATTTACGAGTTGTTCATGTTTCCTGGAAATTGTTCAGCGGTGGTCAGAAAAAACGGACACAATGCTCAGTTTTATTATTAAAAATTTGTCTTCGCGTTCTCATAAATTTATACGTCCGTTTTTTAGAGGCTTATTTCGTCCTGGACTGGAGTATGCCGTAGGTTTTGGAGATCATACCTACAGAGAGGGACATAGACTTGGTTGAGGGAGTGCATAGAAGAACTACGCGTGCTCTTGTTGGCACACAAGTCTTGAGATATGAAGAAAGACTGGATTTCTTGAATATGTTTGCATTTCAGGAACGCAGGTGTCAGAAGGATATGATCGAAGGGAATTTTCAACGGGATGGATAAATGGACCATGAGTTGTGTTAATATACCGTCACTCAACTGCTTCGATAAGAGGACATCAGTATCATTTAGTGAGGGACAAATCCACGTTGTAGTGTCGGAGGGAGTTTAGCTCTAATAAGGATCTTAATAGATAGATATTTCCTTTATTTAAAATTTTGAAACACAGTTACAAAAAATTTATGGGCTAAGCAAGCTTGTGAACCCACAAAACAATAACATAATATCTTAACTCCGGGTGTCGTGAATTCTAACCCTATTGATACATTGAAAAAAAGTTCGATATAGACATAGTGGGATAAATCGAGAAGCTCTCCATACTTAGATTAAGACAACCATAATCTTTTTTTTATCCGCAGTGCATTATATAGTATAAATTATTCGTTTTTTTTTCGTGATATGTGCATTTATATTGGGTTGATGTATTTTGGTTATATTTCACATTCATATTTTTATGGGCATAATTCTTTCAGCGACCTCGTTGGACAATTTGCGTGTTGTGGCTTTTGTATTTGTAGTAGAGAACTAAATTATGTATTAATAAATAATAAAACATAAAATTGGATTTTTACACAACTTTTGACTATTTCAAAAATTATGGGTTTGAGTGTGCAAAATAGTGTGAACGAGAATTCTTTCTCTGCGAGAGAAATTTGTCTCGACTGATTTCTACATTAATCGCCTATTGAAATATGCACGTACTGTTATCAGATATGAAAGAACTGAATACCAGTTGAAAAAAACAGTTTTTCCTTAATGTCGAAGGAACAAGCAGATAAAATGAGGCACATCCCATACTTTAAAATAATCGAAATTTTCTCTGTCTAATGAAAAATAGAAGAAAAAAAAATCCAAATTACCTACATAAATGTTTGAATTTGGACACGTGCCAAACAAATTACAAAAAAAGCACATTAAATATACACACACAGGTTCAAGTAATCTCAATCGATCCATGACAAATAATGATGATGACACCCATTATATTGAGCTTGAATATCTGCTTGCTCATTTTCTTTCTGATGAAAGATCTGAACTCTTTTGTATTGTTTTTGATATTCTGCCAAACAATAGTTAATTAAAACAAATATTCAGTTTTCTTGAATTGAAATTATAGCGTTTGAAATTGTTTCAAATATGAAAATTCATAGTTAAAGAAATGTTTTTAAAATGTGTTAAAAATGTAAATAGAAGGCATATGGAAATTCCGCTCATTCAAATTCACTGATCCGAGGAACTACATTTCCTGCCATATATTTTTCTATTCTCATCATATTTACAGATATACATATGCATATGTTACGGCAAATGTGATAAATCGATTATTATGTATAACAACAGGATTTTTATCGGTTATTATATGAATAACTTCAACGGGCAATTTTAATTTCGAACTTTGCCGATCATTCATGCTATAAATTTTTTTTTCGATCATGAAAGTGCATGGTTTCTCCCCATGGAAATTTTAAATTTCACACTTAATTCAAAATGAACATTTCAGCGTTAATGCTGTAAATTTATTTTTTGAAAATCACCCATTTTCAAGAAAGAAGTGTCAATTATCAAAAATCAATAATTTTTAAGAAATTTGTTTTTGTCTTTATTTTTAGTGAATTCTATGGACGTGGGTGAGTTCAAAAAATAACATCATCATCATCACCATCAACAATTTTCTATCCATTGCTGGACGGAGATCTCTAAATCTTTCCATTTTAATCTGTCTAATGCTTTTCCCATTCAGTTGAATCCAGTTACTTTTAGGATCGATCATCTCGAGTGGAGGCATTTAACACCACGAAAGGGGGGGGGGGTCTTTTTAGAGCGTTTTTGGCCGTAATCGTCCACGCTGGCCAGTGCGGATTGAAGGAAGCCCATCCGCATCCGTTCACGACGTGTTAAACATTTCTATTTACGGGCTGCGTCACGAGAAGGTGGGGATTGGATCTTATGCCTCTACTCCTAGTCAATTCCTTCAAGTCCTCATAACGAGGGTCCCCTGGTTAGCAAGTAAAGACTATTCAACAGTCCAGAAAATATATAGGGAATTTTTTTTTTTTTCGTTAATTTTTTGGTTGGTATTTTGAATCTAGGGCATCAAAAGGGAAAATAAAAAGAAAATATAATGAAAATATGAATCCGAATCTTAATTTGGGCTGAAAAGTTCAATTGTCTCAAAATACTATAATATTATAATACAGCGGACCCGGCTATAACGCACTCCGATTCAACAAATTTTTTCTGAAATTCTGACGAAAACAAAGAGCAAAACCCCCTATTTAAAGAATAAAAATCCTCTATATAACGAATTATTTTCAAAAACAATCCTAATTTTTCTTTACTTCTTGTCGCCCAAAACCACAATTTGAAGATTTGACTCCCCAGGATAGATAAACAATAAAAAAAGAAGTGCAGGAGTTTGTTCTTTTTAGAGTAAAAGAGACAATAAAGCCATTTAGAGTGCTCGTTTGGTGGACACCAATAACATGAAACATTGTACTATCCGCATGTTTTGATTTCAGTAAAGAATTACTTATACGAAAGTTACCTCAAGTTTGTGCTCTGTCTTGACAAGAAGAGAATGGCGGGTCATCTGAAGAGGAAAGAGTTTTTTGGTTAGCTAAAAAATGAAATTTTGCCAGTATTTGACAAATATGTTCGTCGTGCCACAAACAAACTTCTATAAGGTAATTTTAAATGAATCCTAACTTTATTCCTAAGTTTGTATATGTATTTTTCAATTTTTGTCAGAAATAAGTTGTAACAATCCCGAAGTAAGTAGCTGTCAAAACTAGCCGTTTCGAGTGCGTTTATGACCTTAATCAGTTTTGACCTGATTTAACGAATAAAATAGTTGACTTTTTACGATTTGTTAAATCGGGGTTAGATCATATTCATGCTTTTTATTACGACTGAATCTGCATATTTCAAAATTTATGACCCTGAAAATATTATTTCCAGATTCGAACTCTTTGTTTTATTGTATATTTAATGTCCATTACATATTAAGGAGGAACTGAGATATTTTCCCAATGCAGGCAGTCTCCAAACGTGGGATTCGTTTTTAATATTGTAAGTCACATGAGTATGAGCCGATAACGAAAAAGCTAACTTTGAAAGATGCCGAAACAGCTACAAAGTCGCCAAGCAGGATAGATGTGCTCGAGTACCCCGCCACAAAGAACCGGTTTTCTAGGGTTACTGGAATATTAAATAACAGGCTTGGTGAAGTCTCTTCTCGTGAGAGAGACAGATATTTTTTTTTAGTTTTTATCAACACATTTAAGTTTTTTCGGGAGAAAAAAAACCTGTATCAATTCAATAACTTTTATATAAAATCTTTCAAACAAGTAAAACTCTACAAAGTTCAAGAAACTAATAGATTCTGGACTTCAAGACTATGCAAAAAAAAGCATATTGTAGTTTTCCTATTCTCTTCGTATTTTTTCGTTCCTTACATTTTACTTCCAAAGTCCATTTTGTAACTTCTTTTTTTTTTTGGAACCGCAGATGCATGAAATTATGGGAATCTGTTCTTTTTCTCAGAAAGTACAGAGTAGCAAGTTCGTGATCTGGTTAAAAGAATATAAAGTGATAGATTATTTAAAAGAGAAAAAAGAAGAGAGAAAAGAAGACGTATTATAAACTTTCTTTTACGTTCATTCAAAAAAAAAAAAAAAAAAATATGGTGCTCTTATTCTTCCTTTCACTGAACATTCTATACATATTGAATGAATTGGCCCTGAGCCAATCCGACCATGAAATTACCTGAAGCTAGAATAATAAGAAAAAAAAGGAAGAGTAATGGAAATCGTAAAACGATTCAACTTCATAATAATATTATTCAAAAGAGGCGTTCGGTTAGTGTATTTTATTGTATAAAGAAACGGTGTTGCAGAAGTTTACATTGAGTTTATTCGGTTTGAGATTATAACAAAAGAAGAAATTACGTACTAAGGGGAAAAAATAGATCCTAGTGCACTTTTCTACTTAAACGTCATGGTCTTTTTCAATCATTGGAAACTATTTCATGGAGTGTAATAGGTCTTAAGCCGGTGGGGGTGGGGGGGGGGGCTTCAACCTTTCAAACACGGCGGGACAAATTGAAACCCGCGGTCCGCCAATCCATGTAATTTAGTATCATCTTAGTAGAAGGAGCCAATGGTGTCCCGAGTTAAACAGTGACAAAATTAACTGAAGACTTTTATTTATTCTGAAATCAGTTATTTTATTAATTATCAATTTTTATTTAGTTTCAAATAGTTTTAAATAAATATTTTCACTAATTCTGCAAAAAAGTTTTTCATTAATTACTGATTAAATTAATCATTTCTGAGTTTTATTTTAGTCTGAAATCACTTTCACTGATTCTTTGAATATTTATTTCGGTAATTCTGAAGTTGTTTTTCTCCTCAATATGTTTTGAAATAGTTTCTTTTAATAATTATGCAATTATTCTTTTATTGATGGTGAAATAATTTCTATTAGAAATTACAAAATTATTTCTCTTATTGATTTATGTGTTATTTGTTTTTCATTAATTCTGAAATTATTTGTTTCAAAAATTAAAAAGTTATTTCTTTCCTTTATTATAGAATCATCAATTCCAAAATCACTTCATTGATCAATCCCGAAATTATTACTTTCGTTAATACTTGAAAAGTATTTCTTTCATTAATGCTTGAAAATTATTTCTTTCATCATTTCTAGAATAAGTTTTTTTATCAATTCCAAAAATATTTCTTTCATCGATAATAAAAATTATTTCTTTTATTAATTCTAGAATTAGTCGTTTTTCAATGTTTTCAACCATTTTCTGAAAATGATCGGCGGGCAATGACAAAAAGCTCTCAGGGCCAAATGTGGCCAGCGGGCCAAACACTGACCAAACACACGCCGAACGGGGAAATGAATGGGAAAAAAGGAAATGGCCAACCACTCACTGCCCGGCATGGAATGATGTAAGATCCCGGTACCGGACCGCGTCCCGGCGATTGAGAAACACTGTTATAGACAGCTTCCTTTTTCAATGTACAGACATTATTAAGACTTGGAGGATTACAGAACCCATGTGGAATGAATTTCTATATAAATCGGAATATATATATTTCTATAAATCGAAATTTCTCTGTAAATCTTTCATAATTGATCAATCATTTTTAACCATTTATAAGCAGCAATTAGAAATCACTAAAACCCCCTCACAACCTTGAAAATGTCATATCTTTTTTAATGAAATAGAATTTCTCTCGATTTTCATCAGGGGCAAGCTAAGGAGTATAGGGGAAAAGTTTTCCATTTAGAAATCTTTTTTTCAAAATATCTGGGCTTGTTTGTCGCAACGCTAAAATAAGAAGCTTTTATGGAGGTGAGATTTCTCATCATTGCTGCTTAAAGGTCTAATCACTTTTTTTGTTATTCAAAAGCTCTCTAACTGGTGTTTTCCAAGCCCATTTGTGTTTGAACTAAATAGTGTCAAGGAGATGAGGTGAATTCACTTAAGCAGAGCCGTTGTGTCTACTTAGTTTGGTACATATACTTTGAGCTGAGCGTGGCTGTTGAGATATTTCTAGCCAGCTCAAAGAATAGGTACACTCAAGCCTCCTCGCCACGGCAAGGCGAGACACAGTGAGGAGGAAAAATTTTGTGGGAGAAGGAGGCTTTGGCCTTTTTTTTTTTTTTGCCATCCTCTCCCTATGGCCGAAATATCAGGGCTTACAAAACAACTAGCCCGAGAATCACTCAAAGTCATTAAAATACATCGTGTCCAATAGACTCAAACGGCCTATACGTCTTGAGAATATGATTAACAGTCAGAAAGTCATTGTCTTTCGTAAGGTCCAGTTCGGACATTCTTTCATTGTCGAAGATTCGAACAATGAGTTCACGCACCGTCTCACTTAGTTCACAGTCATATCTGTATGGTGCGGACTCTTTCACCGAGACACTTGGTCGTTTACCGGGAACACATCGCTTTCTCTCGTCGGTTGATGGCACATCTCCTGCCCGTCCATCTAATAATTTCAGTCTTGAGCCTCTTCTAGGGTTAAACGGCGGTGGAGGTATACTTGGTATCAGTTCAGATGCCGACTTGACATTATTCAAAGTTCGGACTTCCGTGTCCCGTTCTGGGATTCCAACCACCGGGTCACATGATGACGTAAGGCTCCATAGATGAGACTCAAAGTCTATTCGGGTGTCTTCTTTGGGTTTTTCGTTCTCATCATTGCTCGAGACATTATCGTCAGTCCGTTCGTTCTCGACGGTGTCACCCACTCCGTCACGGCTGCATATACAGCAGGTGAAAATTCTTGTCAAAGTAGAGAAAAACATCTTCGATGAGAAATGAAGCAAACACAAAAGTTCGATTCGATCACGAAAAAAACGCTAAAAAATATACAACTGTATCGATCACGCATCAAATGATACTATGACCTGAACAATGAACCTATCATTTTCTTGTCAAAATTCATAACATCCATTGTTCACTTTCTCATGTTTCTATTGTTAATATTTTTACATTCTTGTCCATCGAATACGTTTAAAGAAATAAACTGTATAGAAAACTATGGTAAGATGACAGAGATATATAGGTATTTAAATAAAAAAACCTTTCTCCGTTATGAGAGACACCACACTTGAAATACGTAGAATGAAATAGTGTTTATGATACCTAAAATAATAAGTCACTGTGTTATTAGAGGATCTAGTCCAGAGGTATTCAACCCATTTCTAGTCGCGAGCACTGCCTGTACCCATCATCAAAAGAAGAGCACCTTCAGCGCAAGTTTGACATACAGAAACATGAAATCAGAATGATTAGAATCCTTCAATGTAGTTTGTACAATGTGCTTACTTGTTATGTTTATGATGTGCTCACGAGCATGAAATCGAAGATGAGCATCGAGCACTCAAGGTGCTTCAGGGAACACCATGGTGCTCGTGAGCAACGGGGTTGGAGATGCCTGATCTAGTCTCTAAAGATAGATATAAGGTATACAGGTTGATTTTAAACTCATGGGGCAAACTTTAAGAAGTGGTATGTGACATCAAAACAAGAAATTTTGACCATGAATGCGCGGTCAACAGCCAAGGCAGTAGAGGCTATTTTAAGAGAGTGCACAACAGCACTTTATCAAAAGCAAATAAAGTTTTCTGACGGATTTGATGCAATAAGAACAACCAACCATTCGCGGGTTCCAAAATGAAGTACTTTTCAGCCATTTCTGACTGAAGAAAGTCACATTCTAACAACCCTTAACACCGTACTCCCCCCCCCCCCAGCATTAGCCGGCATGCCGAAAAACTCGAGGGAAAAGAGGTTTTGGAATCTTAGGGTCTCGTCTGTTCCCGGAATGCCGGGAAAAAGCGAGGTTAAAAACGATCACACTATGCATTCAGCCAATTCAATGGATTTTTAGGAAAAATATATTTAAGAAATTTCCAGAACACGTGACCCGAATCTCGCTCACGCGAGCCAATAAGCCAATGAAGGAAAACGTGGTCCAGGACCTGGCGCTTGGCCACAGATAACAACAAAGGGCTCAAGCTCAATAGAGCTACAAAGACATCAGAAGAGCTCATTGGAATAAATTGTATATTGCATGATAGAAATATTTAAATCTGTATATACATTTTTTTTTTAATAATGTGTTTTTATATTCATGTATTTTATATGCATAATTAAACACCCGACATCGCCCAGCCCCCTCATCCGGAGCAATGGCTGAAATTGACAATAGTCGATAGAGCTTGGGCGGTGCACGGTATGAAATGACCCGAATCTCAAGGTATACCAGAAAATAAGGGTATTCCCTTCATGCCGGTCTCCTTCGCTGTTGCCCGGCATGCCGGCTAATGCGGGGGGAATACGGTATGTAAAAAATAATTTTTTTAGATGGCTTAATGATGGGAGTTGAAGAAACGAATTTTTTGGTTACAAAAACGTGGCAATCCCTTCTAATTCTTGAAATTTGAATTGATGAATAAAATTTCCGCATCCGGATTAAACGCCACTGCGGACTATAAGGTGATATTCTTTGTCAAAATACCCCAAAATTGTCGTCGACTAATACTAATAAACCACATATGCACCTCGTTAACATTCCTCAGCAGAACTTCTAATGAATTGGTACATGTTAAATTGGCATCTGCAGATTATACATCACCACGGATTAATGTAGTAAATTACTGTACTTTCAGAGTTTCTAGGATATGATACGTCTGCGACTTTCTTAGTTTACGTCCCTCTAATGTGTCTTTGTGAACCAATATGTCCATGAAGACCTTGATAACTTTTCCTTATCTATCTCTAGTAAACATAACTAACAATGCTCAAAATTTTGAAAATTTTTCACCGTTCGAATATTATTGCGAGAAAAAACTAATCTCTGTGGCATGTCTGAAATACCCCTCCCCCCCCCTTTCCTGTATAGTAATACCTCGGATAACGAAGATAATTTCTTCCAGAATTTTCAAATAGGAAAAAGTGTTTAATTCATTCCAGGTACTGCCGAAAATTATAAGATAGGTTTTTTAAAACACCGGAAATAACTATAAAAAAGGACGAAAACTGGCAGAAGGCTAAAAAATGAACAGTTTCAAAATTGTAAAAATGAGAATTTATAGAAAGATGGAAATACTGAAGATATTTTTACGTAATTTACCTCATGTGCACAACCAACACAAGTTTTAGACTCCTGAAGCTGACGCAACAGTCGAGTTCGTAGGTGTTCTCATCTATTTGTAATTTGGTGAGTTCATTTCTGTGTCTGGTGTATGCAGATGGAAAAGATTAGCTCCTGGAATATTCCAGCTGTTCAGTTTAATGCCAACAGTCTTACACTGAAGGAACGCCTGCTCCGAAAACATAGGCTCCTTTTTTTTTCAATGTTTTTTCTAATAGAAGAATCTTTCATTTTACATGAAATGGTTCAAAATATTTTTCAGAAAGAGAAATGGAGATACATCTCAGAAAAAATATTCCAAAGTGGATATGGGTTAATCTGGGTCAAGTTCAGTAATTCTTATGTGTGATTATTGACAGGAAAATTCATCTCGCCTGCATTTGGTTTACATGTGCATCCATATCAATAAAAATTTTCGTAGCCGAAAAATTCGTAAGTTGAGGCATTCTTTAGCCGAGGTATCACTATATTATCATTTACATAATTTCATCTCCATGTTTCTTGACATCATGAATTTGAATGCTTCGTCGAAAGATACGTACCGTCGAATGGGGTAGAAAATTGCCAAAATTTCGCGTATTTCGCTGCGGCACCTAAGCCCTTCAACTTAGTGCACACTGATTCCGTGTCATTGTTACATACATCCTAGTATATAATTAGTATTATTATTTCCCTTTTCAACGAATTTCAACGAATACCCGTGTGCGGGAAGAGAATGAATTTTTGGTGACAATAAGCAGCTGTGACACTGATTAAAATAACATGTGTGTCAACCCAACACAATTTTTAAACTTCTCAATGGCTTATTTCATGGCCAGCAACAATCAAAAAGGTCAGAAATATTCCGAACGACGTTAATAAAAGCGACCTCTTAAAAGTGAAAAGTCCACACGCATTTATGTGTGCATTTCTTCTATACCCAGCGGTTTTTCTACTTTCAGGAACGCTATGCTAAACCATCAGTCTATTTCAGAGCACTCCTGCTCTGGTATTCATCATAATTTTATATACCTCGTTAGCTGAAAAATCCGTAAGCCGAGGTATTTCTGTACAACGTATCTCAGACAAAATTCGCATAAAATACCACAATAAAATAATACTTCACTTGTATTTGGTTCGAAGTACGTTGGTTCTTTTTGCTTCATTTGTAACTAAAGAAAATAAAAATTTTGCATACTTCAATTTGACACTATTTTGGCAATAAAAAAAAATATTAATCAACATCTTCTGATACATATGTGTGTTCTGGTATAACTCTTATACCTCAATTTATTGAAAGTAATTAAGAAAGATATGCGATTTCTTTTCCACGATACTTTTAATTAATTCAATGCATTAAAAATAGATTATTTTCAGTCGCGATTATCTGTTTTTTCCCTCTGATTTAAACAAAGTGTCTAAAAATAAATTGAATATGCTGTAAAGATGAAGAAAATTAAAAATAATGAAGGTGAAAAAAAATATCATTGTGCTTAAAATATTGAATATCTGCTTATTTACCTCCTTCTTTTTGCTATAAAACTTTAAACAAAAAGGATTAAAGTCAGAGGATATAAAAGCTTTTTTTTTTCGCTAAGGGGCCGTTCAAGTATTACGCCAGTAGATTTTCAGCCATTTTCGACCCTCTCCCCACCACTTCCCCCACCTGCTAACGCATATTGGTGGGATCAGAGACGTACGGGAGGGGGCATAGGGGGCTCATGTCACCCCCCCCCAGATGATCAAAAATGTGTGTTTTTTTTTAATGCAAAAAATATAAAAAAAATTAAAATTTCTAAAGAAAATACCTTTTTATGTGTCATTATAATCAATTTCTGTTAATTTCAATGCTATTCGAGAAGGCTAACTCAAAATTTCTCTTTTAGAAATTCATTGCGACCCACTCTATAAGCCATACATGCTAAACCTATGGTCCACGGGCCAAATGTGACCCCCAGGGTTATCTGAAGTGGCCAGCCATCTCAAACCTAATTTTGTAAAAATGAACTAAGCGGTACATTTAAAGATCTCTTAAGTGACTCGTGGCACAATTCCAGAGCAGCCACCCGTGGCACATTTTTAAATCATTCAAGTAGGCCTGTGGCAGATTCACAGATCAATTAAGTGACCCGCGACACAGTTCCAGAACACTTAAGCGGTCCGCGGTACATTTATAGATCCCTTGAGTGACAATTTATCTTGGCGCAGTTTTAGGGCACTTAAGCGGCCCCCAATGCAGTTCTACATCTCAAGTTACCCGCTGCACATTCCCAGATTACATAAGTGACCATCACTTAAGTGATCCATGACATACTTACGGATCATATGAATGACGCGCGGCAGATTTCCAAAAAACTTGAAGGATCCGCAGAACATTTAGAGATAACTAAAGTTGCTCTGTAGAGGACTTATCATTAAGGGGAATGTTATATGCTGGATCAGGTGCCCACAAACTAGAGAAAAGGTTTTCTCGTTTTCGGCACGACGCGTAAGATGTCATTAAGAATATTTCATATTTTTATAAAGGGTAGTTGGATGGCGTCCCTCCCATCCTTCCTTGTCATCAAAAGTCATCAATCCCGAATACCCTCCTCGTCATCGATGATGACGTAATACTTAAATGACCCCTAATGATATGTGAGTAATTATTATTATTATTTTCGGACGTCAAATGAGAATACTTAAATTTTTTTGGAAATTCACTTTTCAACGATTTCTGAACCTTTGGGATGCGCTTTGTTGGATTATGCAACATTGTCTGTTTAAACCAGAATTTTTGGTATAAATTGAATACAAAGTTAGTCGTTTCCACCAAAAGGGAACATATACCAAAGCGGTTCTCCTACTAATTTACCGTATGCTAACTCCGGTCATATATCGAGAAATCCAGTAATTTCCAAACAGTGGAGGTGGGTGGGAAATGAAGGCGCCATCTATCGGCGGTCAACCCAGGCTTGGTAGGTAAAGAAATTGTTTCTGATGTTTTTTTTCCGGATTCGAACCCGTGGACCTTGACGGTGAGCATCTCATCACTGCACCACTCGGGGACGATTCGCCTATGTAGGTATGTAGCTTGTACAAAATGACGGGATGTCAATCTCAAAGGGTTGAGTACAGCTAGGTCTTCCAGGTGTACCACGATCAGTTAGTGAACTCCATGCAAATACGAAAATTTAGGCAACAATAATGTCATCAGCTGACAAAACACGACTCAAAGTCTAAATATTGTAGACAATGCATTATCGACGGTTCACCGAGGGGAAAAGCGATGCGCTTTTAAATAGAGAGAAAAATTGCATACCCGCGGAAATCGCGGGATGAGAGCAGTCAGAGGGTTAATACGAAATTTTACTTAATGTGGATAAATAATTTATCTCAATGTTTCAATTTATTTTTGATTCCCATAAATTTTTGATTTTCACGAACGAGATGATTTTTTTTACATAAATTTAATATGCGCGAGAGGTTTTTTTTCACCGCATGCTTAATGTTAGACTGATCATTTCTTATCTAAAATGGACGTGTTTCCTTGAGGCTTTTTTGGATACTGATGTATTCGTGCTCGTTTTGCCTGACGGAGAATATTTCCCTATCCTTTAATATCGAACTGCCCCTGTTAGGAAAATGTCTTGCCTCCTGGGAGTTCCAGGTAATAAATCGATTTGCCCTAAGGCGTCTCAGCAAAGGTAGTTAGGAATCTTGCTGAATGTTAGATTAGATATGTTGCAAGGGCTGATCTTTTGAAGGATAAAATGAGGGTAATGATAGGAGAGTGATTCATTTTTCTCCAGTCGGAAAAGAAACGTATTTTCCTTTTACTATTTTACCGTACATAACTCAATGAGGTATCTTTGATGGTACTTTATTCTTCGTGATAACAGGCACGGATCCAGGACGAAGTGACAAGAGGGGCGAATTGTGTAAGTTCGTTTGAACGTCCTGTATGTTGAGGAAGAGACAAATATTTTCTCATATGATTCGGCTGTTGGGAGGGGTGGTCGTTCCCATCCCCCCCCCGGATCAGCGCCTTCACGAAAGAGAACAACTTCAGCCACGAATGGTGCTGTCGCAGACATCTTCAAATTTGAATAGAGCGAAGGTAGACATCTTCAGCTGTAAATGGAGCAGAGGCAGGCACCTTCAGCTGTGAATGAAGCCAGGGTAGATATCTTCAGCTACGAATGGAGTAGAGGCAGATATCTTCAGCTGCTAACGGTGTGGAGGCAGACATATTCAGGTTCGAAAGGGGTAGAGGCATGCATCTTCAGCTACGAATGAAACCGATGCAGCTTCGAATGGTACGATGTCAGACATCTTCAGCTGTGAATGCAGCAGGGGCAGGCACCTTCAGCTGTGAATGCAGCAGGGGCAGGCACCTTCAGCTGTGAATGAAATCAGGGTAGACATCTTAAAAAAAAACAAATATCGCTTGCGTCGGCCTGCTATATCCAATGGCTACAGACGAAATGGATTTTTTCAGTGACAAAGCTTCGCGCGAAGGCCATTATATACGAAAAATATAGTAAGTCCATGAAGTAAGCAGCGATTCACCCACTTCTCTTACAAGTGATTGGCAAGAAATTTGGATGATCTCTGTTTGAGGAATCGGTGATAAATATGGTAACATTGTCCTGACCTAACCGCATGTTAGAAAACGGAAGGAAAGAAAAAGTAGAAAAGTAAGAACAAAAAAACAGATGAAAGGAAAACACATAAGTATTATACATAAGAGAGAGAGAGAGAGAGAGAGAGAGAGGGCGAGAGATATACTTCTCTATATATTATACTCTTATCTCTCCCTCTCTCTTATCTGCAATACTTACAGATAGTAGAGTAAGTACGAAGTAGATTTCTCTTTTCTCCCTCACCTACCTGTTCTGTTTCGTTTTTAGATAGTATAGTAGAAGGTTTATTCGTATAGAGTAGAAGGATACATCACAGAGGTAAAAAGAACTACATTCCTTTTTTTTCGTAGGTTAACAACAAAGCTTCGCAGTGATGGGGAGAGAGGAAAAAAAAAACAGACATACCTTTTTGAATATATTCCACTGACGTTTGGACGCAATATCAAGTCCTTGATCGTAAAGTGGATAATAATTAAGAATTTTAATCTCTCAGTTAGCCGAGTCATCAGGCAGCCGAATTGTGATTATTCAGTTAGCTTTGATATAACGATACTCTATGCCTGCGTTTCTCAACCACGACGATGGCATAGGTGGTTCGCCGCAGACTTGATAATTTACGTCTAACTGAATGAAAAATTATCAAACAATTGTGATTCATATTAGTAACGATGGTATGCGCGAATGCGAGCAGATCTCCAGCTTAAAAAGTATCGCCACAGAGAGCAACAGGCCTAAAACGGCAAAATCTTCAATCATGACACTTCACTCATAATTCGGAAAATAGGTGGCAAATGGCAGAACTACAACATACATTACACAGAAACAAGTTGTCAGGTTGAAACAACACGTTAGGTTCACAACATGGACACACACACATTCCAACATGTACCAATTCGTTAGAAGTTCCGCAGAGGAGTATAGACGAGGTGCATGTGTGGTTCAGTAGTAGTAGTAACAACGGCATGGATTTATATAAAAATATTTCACATTTTATACTTAGGTTCACCATACATCATCGAGGAAAATGCGATCCTAAATGCGGGATATCATTAAATTTTGCCAAAAAATGTAATTCAGTAATTACTATTGCTAAAATTGCTGGAGTGTCGGATAACAAAGGACTGCTACAAATCGCAATAAAGAAAATGTTTCGCGAAAAATATATTCTAATGATCAGATGACCATATTTCATTAAGAAAAGTACGGTAAACTGGAATCTTAAATAGGATGAAATACGGGATATCACCAATTCTGATAAAATACGTTGCCAGAAGTAGGAACAACCACCGATTGTTATTAAAATTGAGGGAAAAAAAAGTTGAACCTGACAAAAATACAACATGGCCATTTATATTTTTTGCCATAATTATCATAATATAATTCATATATCATGAAAACACTTTTTCTTTACGACAAACTAAATACAGTAAAACCTCGATAAGTCGTCACCCCAAGTTATCGAAAAATTACGACGACTTAAGCGGAGTTCCGTCAGTTTTAATGTGCGATGTTATGAAAATCGTATAAATTTAAAGTAATATGACATTTATTAAAGTATGAATCGAAATAACAATATATTAATAAAATTTATAGATTGCGAATGAAAAAATAATAGCAATTTTTTATCATTTTTATCTCTTATTACTTAAATTATTGTGGTGAAATGTAATGCACACTTTAATTTATACTAGCAATTTTTAATTTAGACTAACAGAGTAACTGTTTGAAGCTTTCCTTCATAACAGAACTCTCTATTGCACATTAATTTGACATATACATCAAATTTAATTTTAGTGTTTGAATTCTTCATCAGTAGTTCATGATGCAACAACAAAGTAATCTCGAACACTTTTGACTTGGTGGAGGGGCCCTGGGCAGGGAAAAGTAAACACAAGACCTCAACTTGGGAAAGAATGTCTAATTTTTTTCAACAAAAATAGTTTGTTTAAATTTCAAGTCCTAAATTAGTAGAGTCCATGCTTTCTATGATTATTTATTATCCGCGCGCATTGCACTTTGACTTTAACTTGATTAATTTGATTCTTCGATTTACATAATTTTTGATTTCCTTGCACTATATGTAATTTTTGACATATCAATAAATTTTGGTTTTGCGGAGATGGCCCCCCCCCCCCCGGAGGGGGGTGTGCTTACATTTGCTTCTTGCGATAAAGCGTGGGTGTCTCGCGGTTTGTCCAGTTTCCTCCAATGGAGCCCATGCAGAAATGAGATCTAGCTTGAACAGTTCCCAACGTTCCAGAAACCTTATAAGACAAATGAACTTTCCCAGCGTAACTTTCGTTACTTAAACTGTTCCGTTTGGGTATATAGGATTTTATGGTGACTTTTAAGCACATGGCAATTCTGTTAACAAGCTCTTTTTTTAATGGGAGCCATAAAAATAGTCTGTTCCTCTTTCTCATACTTTTTCATAGTGACGACTTAACCGAAATTAGCGACGAGTAAACGAGGGTTTAATAACATTGTGGTCTATGAGAGCTGGAAGGGTTTGAAGAAAAATGTCGACTTAACCGGAGTGACGATTTATCAGGGTGACGACTTAACGATATTTTACTGTATTAAAAATCCAAGTAATCTTTAAAAACGGGACAAATGCACCAAAAATCGGAACAACCAAAATCACAGGAATGTCCCGTAATTCGGGACACAAGTGATCCGTCAATTTGTTTCAGACATTTTACTTGTCCTTGGTCTCAGAGAGGTTGAGAAACACTGTTCCAAGCAATGGAAACTAATAACACACACAAAAGAAAAGAACGTTAAAGAGCTCCGGCTACTGGAATCTGTACTGCCGTATTTTGAACTGTGTGGGATACTTTTAAAGATTCAATAGTAACGCCATGCATTTGATACATCAAAAGAAAGGGGCTTTCGTCACGAATTCGAGTACCCGTTGCCAAAATTCTATCTTGATTATATGATTATATATAATTATTCCGAGAAACAAAGTTCGGCATCCATAATTACAGAATCTACAGAAATGATGAAAAAACACCTTAATAAAGAAAATAATTTAAGAATTATTAATTAATTAAATTATTGGAAAAAAAATGAATTCGTAGGAAAATTTGTAATTAATGAAAAATAATTACAGAATTACTCTAAAAGAAATAATTGCAGAACCACTACAGAAACAATTTCCGAATTATTAAGGGTAATTTCAGAATTGTTAAAGTACCTAATATTTCATGGCAAAAATTAAGAATTCTTCTAAGAAATAATTTCATAATTAATAAAAATTTAAAATCAATGAAAAAATGAATTTGGAATTATCGGGAAAATTTAACATTAAAAATTAATCAATCAATCAAATTAATTAAAAGAATTAATTAACGAATGAAGTTATTTGAAAATAAATAAAAATTGAAATGAAAGAGAAGCAAATTTAACGTAAATAAAAGCGTTCAGTAAATTTGGGGAAAGAGGATCCTGTTTAAAAGCCGAGAATACCGTGGTATGATTTGGTGGGCCGCTGGGTCGCGGGCTTCTTAGTAGAACGATATGTTTTCCAGAAACTAATAACAGAGGGGTGACATTATGACCAGTATTTTAGAGGACGTTCCAGTAGTTTTGGTCGCCCCAACCTTTACGCAAAATGTCTAGTTTTACCCTTATTTTCAACGAGGCTTACATAAATTTTTTGAGATCAAGAAATTATGATTATTTTCATGACTTACAAATTATTGCTTTTGACAGTTATTTTGGCTGTAATTTGCAAATTTACTTGCCTTTGACAAATTTTTTGGATGTGATTGATACAATCCTTAGATATAATTGACAACTTTACTTTCCTTTGGCAATTTTCTGGGCTGTAATTGGAAACTTCACTTGCCTTCGAATACTTCCTTTGGCTCTAATCGACAACTTTACTTGCCTTTTAAAATTATTCTGGCTGCAATTAGCTGCATTTGCATTTAATAAATTTTGGCAGTATTTTTATAAAGAAAATTTGTGGTTAGCCTAGGTATCGTATAGGCATCGTATCATGTGGATATTGATACTTTTCCACCGGAACACCTTTCGTGAGTCGGATGAAATTTCTTGGTGAGCCAGATTTGGTCCCCAGGCCGGAGATTGAGCTCTATTGTCTACCCAGACGTACCTTATGAATATTATCGAATATAATTCAAATATCTACTAATAAAAATTGCATTTAATTATTGAGAATCGATTCCGATCATTTATTTAGAAATCGTTTTTAATAAATACTTACTAATACTGTCTACTTATATTCTACAAATACACAAAAACCAAAATAACAGGAATGTCCCGTAATACGGGACACAAGTGATCCGTGAGTTTGATTCAGACATTTTACTAGTCTTCGGTGTCGGAGAGGTTGAGAAACGCTGTTCCATGCAATGGAAACGAAAATAACTTGCTTCGTTCGTACTCTATTTTACTTTTTGACATGGAATTGTGAGTTTCAGAAGTAGATTGCTTTTTCATTTAAATTACCCTGAAAGTTAAACTTCACCCTTTAAAAGTTATTTACGGGTATGAAGTATTTGCTTCGAGAAATTTATTTTTTTTATGCTTTTATTCGACGCTAGAAATTTGAAAATTGTATAATCTGAGTTCCTAAATCTTCTAGTACACACTTTTGAGCATACCTGCCAGTTTTCAAAAGGTAAAAATCCGGCAATTCACTCGAAACTCCGTAAAGCGTACTTTTGCATGCCATATATTTGTCATTATATTGTCATGATAGGAACCAACACACACAGACGTGCCAACTTTTGGAATCACTGGAGAATCGATCAAAAAAATTTTGATTTTTTCTTTGAGATTTTTTTTTAATCGATTGAGAAAAAGTGCCCCCCCCCACAATCCTTTGCGACTCGGAGTGGTCCTGTACTGCCCGTCATCGGCAATTTTTGCACACTTTTACACATTGCGATAGTTGGCAAGTTTACAAACTTTTGAAATTTGAATTGCTGTAAATAGCAACTTTAATTTGACAATTTCTTGGCTACAAATGGCTATTTTATTTGCCTTCGATTGTTTTTGGTGATAACGTTCCTTCCACTGTTTTTGGTGATGTGTCTCGTGTGGATACCGATTTCCCGTATTTTTACAGAAGAGATATAATCAGAGACATACTCATTATTTGATTTTTCTTCCTCTTTTCACGAGCTGGATTTAACACTTAGGCGGGCCGGAGGTTGTGAACTCCTGGTCTAGTGATATGGTGATATCGTATCTCAAATGTATCGAAAAATGATTATATAAGACATTCTAACATCTCCAAGATTTCTTATCAAGACTATTTATTAATACAAAGTCACACAGAAACTATTTACTTTGGGAGATTCCTATGCTTCTCATGATCTGGACTATGATTATTATGGAAAAGTCGATATAGAATGACATCTGGATTTGAGACATCTCAGTGTTCTGTCTGAACGAACGTTGACAACTCACTGGGGTTGATTGATTTGGATGCGTGATATCTTAGGTATTCTAGAACCTTTCGTTCTTCTTTTGTTTCGACCTTTTCTTCTATCGCAGACTCATGGAGGAGAGACCTGCCACCATCATGGAATAGGAACTTTCCACCATCGGTTCTTTCAATCCTTCACGAGCGAGACCCATCTCGTCACCTGCGAGCCTCATCTTATCACCTGCGAGCCTCATCTCGTCACTTGCGATTCTCATCTCGTCACTTGCGATCCTCATCTCGTCACCCTCACCCGCGAGGTTCATTTCCTTACCTGCGAGGACCATCTCCATACCTGCGAGGCCCATCTCCTTACCTGCGAGCCTCATCTCCTTACCTGCGAGCCTCATTTCCTCACCTGCGAGCCTCATTGCCCCTGCGAGCTTCATTGCACCTGCGAAGCCCATCTTCGCACCTGCGATGCCAATCTTCTCACCTGCTTTCCTCATCTTCTCTCCCGCGAGTCTCATCTTCTCCCTTGCTTTCTTCACGGCATTCATCCTTACCATTTGAGCCTTGTTCTTCTCCACTGCTTCTTTGGTGGTCGTCGTTTTTGCTCGATTGGCATCCTTCATTTTCTCCATGGCTTTCTTCATGGGCTCCGTTTTTGAAGTAAACTGCGTGTTCACGGAGACGTTTTTCCGAGATCCTAGAGAGCAATTCTCGAAGACGGTGCGTCCATTTGATGAAAAACAATTCACATGAAGATCGCCATTGATGATAACGACATTGGATACCGATATTCCGACAGACTGGAACAGGTTGCATCCGATGATATTGAAACTCACGGCATTCTGAACTGGTGCCATACCCATGCCAAATTTTTTCAACGTTTCGAGCTGGAATACGAAATATAGCTACTTGAGAGATTTGAGTGTACAATAAACAGCGATGCCAAATAAAATGCGAATGATCTAAAACTTTTACGTCGCTGATCAAATCGAATTCAAAATCAATTGCATTGGCTCGTGACTCTTTTCCATCTATTTAAAAATTATTTATGCAAACATTAGCCGATATAAATGAAAATGAATTGGTTGAGAGACAATGTGCGCAAGCTTTGACACCTAGAAATTTCATAACTAAATACAAATACAAATACAAAAACAACGCCACAACAAGCAAATTGCCCAACGACGTGGCTGAGAAAAAGATGCCCATAAGAAATATGGATGTCATATATTTCAAAAATACAGCAACCCAATTAAAAACTAAAATTACAAACAATATATACACAGGATAAAATACTATACAGTGCCCATAATGTACAACCTCTGACAATAAAGTTTGGTGAATGAAGTCAGAACGGCCGATCTGGCAACACTGGCGAAGCAAAACGCTGCACATGCGTAGCGGCAGGTGTTGACCATCTGCCGCCACCGTTGTTCAGTTGAGCGTCGTTTGTGTTCCGTGAATGACTTGTTTTACAAAGTGCTTGTTCAGTGCGTTGGCTCTTAACTGACAACAGGAAAATGAATAGGAAAATCCACAAGGAATTTCTACCTGATGGAACGACGATGAATGCTGCAAGGTACATTGAAATTTTGACCCGTTTCATGAAACGTCTACGCAGGGTACGACCTCAGTACGCACAACAAGGTTCATGGTTTCTTGTTCACGAGAATGCACACACAGCCTATATCGTCAAACAGTTCCTGGCAAAAACGGGGGTGGTGCAAATTGAACATCCACCATACTCGCCAGATCTCAATCCTCCAGACCTCTTCCTATTCCCACGACTCAAACTCGCTTTGAAAGGAAAGAGATTTGACGATATTCCTGACATCCAACGAAACGTGAAGAGGCTTTTGAACTCCATCCCAAAAGAAGACTTCTTGCAAAGTTTTCAGGACATGTATAGGAGATCTCAGCGGTGCATAGTAATGAGAGGTGACTATTTCGAAGGACAGTAAGGTAACTTCCGTTAACATTTCATCTACGTTAATGTTACAGGACTATTCACCGAACTTTATTGTCAGAGGTTGTATTTATGGTTGTCTTAATGTATCCTTTAAGGTATTGTTTCGTGAAATAACGGTTGAAATGTAAATATAACATAGTATATAACTATAACATGATCACAGTAAAAAAAATAGCTCTCCTAAAATGTCTTACTTTTCTATAGCCTCTTGTGGTTATAGAGATTATTTTATGGCAGGAGTGCACAACCTCCTGCCCGTGGGTAAAAATACGTCCTGTCAAGAGAATACCATCCGGCCCGCGAAAGTGGTTCAGGTAGAAAAGTATCAATAAACCAGCTCATCACGATAAATATCTACGCCAGTGGTTCATAAATATACCAGTTGTTTTATTCTTCTCTTTATCACCGTTTCCAAGTCATTTCAGACAGTCATTTGTCAGACACACTATATGTGCATTTGAATTAGAATTTCCTTCTTTTTTTCACCACAGAGTACAACTCCGTGAAATACACTTACGTCATCTGGAAATGTTTTTACGGTATTAAAAAAATCTTAGGCAGGAAATTTTCGTTCCTGAATCGTTGAAGAGCAGAAAAAAAAAAAAAACGATATACGTCTCATGAAACTATAATATTCATGTAATTGAAAGACGGGGGAACGAACAACGTTAATTAAATGAATTGATTATTCTGTTGGTTATTATCTAAGCACAAGCGGAGGGAATATTTTTCGAGAAACGTTTCAGTATATAAGCAAAATACGTTCTGTGGAAAAACAACTCCCTTTTTCGAAATTATTTTCCCCTCTTGTTGAGTTCTCGTGAATTCTTTTTTTTGTTTATATTTCATTTCCAAAGAAATTTAATTTACTTCCAAAATAAAAAGGGAAGAATTAGGGGGAAAAAAGAGATCCGAAGTTCTCTACATTCTTCCCGTTAACGTTGTTAGGCAATGCAAGTTTAGTGTTTATTTTGCGGATTTTCTTTGAAAAATTATTCACTCGCAACATAGTAGAGTAATGATGCTATTTAAGAAATAATAAAACTTTCCTTTTTTATTTCCCCGTTACTGAATTCGCTGTTCATGTTCTTTAAACTCTTAATGATTAGGTTTTTTTTTGTGGTTACCATGTTAAAAACAATATTAGCTTATTATTAGAACACTTGAGTTAACTACGAGTTTTGGGAGGAGGAAAAAAAAAAGATATTTATAGTGTAAAATGTAAAAGGGTTTCATCGAGGAGCTTTTCATCGAGTTATTCAACTTTTTTTTTGTTGTATTTTCTTGAAAATGAAATTTATGGAGTATATTTTTGTTTAATAACTTTCTAAAGAAAAATAACTTTTTATTAATGGTGTTTTTTAACTAAAAATTCATGAGAAAAATAACCGCATTTATTGTTGAATATAATTTTTCATATCTCTTATTATACACTAGATACTTTGTCACCCGGGGCAAGCAGGACATTTGCCTTCCGTTGCATGTAGAAGAAGCAGTTGAAGGGTGACCGCCGCCCATTCTGGTCCAGCGCCTAGGGCACCAGACCCACTTACTCTCCCCTGATTATACAGGGTGTATAGGTAACAGGTTGTATGGCAGTTTACTCGCGAAACATTGATCCTAGAGACATACTTTGAATTAGAAAATGTATCCAAATAACGCGTAGTACTCAGATATGCCACTCAAGTTGCAAGTGGTTGTACAGTTATTGTAATAAAATAAAAAAAATTAATTTTTTATACAGTCCCCGTGTGCCTAAAAACATAATTCAAAAGTTATTGCCCTGTTCCCATAATGCTAACAAAAAAAACTGTTTAGCTCATCAATTGAGGCAAAATAATTGCGAACCATTCGGGAATTTTTGTTTTATAAAAAAATATTATATATATATTATAAAAATAATGTTCATTTAAATTTTAAATTTTATCTTAGATAAGATTGAGTCGATGAAACTCCAGTCTTTAATTTCATTTTAAGAACTGAAGAGTCTTCTTCACACGCGCATTTTGAATTAATTTCTACTCAATTCTTTTGATGTCATGTGCGTAAGGTGTTAACAATTCATTTTTTCAAAAAAAATTATGAAAGATACGCAAAACATTGTATCAGCATAGTATAGCACAATGTTCCTCAGCCTATGGTCCACGGACGATGATATAGGTGGTCCACAAGAAGACTTGATAATTCTACCCAACTGAATGAAAAATTATACAACTGTTGTGATATTGATATTAGTAATATACACATGGGTTCAATTAAAAATTCTATTTCAATACATATTTAATATTTATTTCAATATATATTTAATATTTATTTCAATACATATTTAATATTTATTTTAATACATAATTAATATTTATTTCAATACATATTTAATATTTATTTCAATACATAATTAATATTTATTTCAATACATATTTAATATTTATTTCAATACATATTTAATATTTATTTCAATACATAATTAATATTTATTTCAATACATATTTAATATTTATTTCATAATGTAGGAAATTGCGAACCTAAATATCACTAGTAGATAAAAAATGCATTTACGACAAATTTCAAATTTGCTAATTGCTGATAAAATGGGTGGAGGGGGATAAATATCTGACAAATCACAGTAAACAAAAATATATTTGTCGAAAAAAAGAAATTCAAATGGCAGGATGACCATATTTCATTGAGAAAAATTAGGAGAACTTGGATTATAAATACGTTAAAATTACGAAATTGCGGGCGTCAATTGTCATCCAAAAAGTTGCCATATAAGTAGGTAAAATCCCCAATTATGGTTGAAATCCCTGAAAAATTGAGGACGAAAAATGTCGAACCTGTGACAAATATGTGACTTGAATTAAGGGATGACATGTTTTTTCTGCCCGAAATGTACCGAGAAATTGAATTTTCTGGATGTTTTGCCGTAACTAATATTTGGAAAGAAAAGTGATTTGTCTCTTCTCGGGATTTCAATTTCTCAGTATATTTCGTGCCGAAAACATACCATCTCTTAATACAAAAACGCCGGCTGGGGCGAAAATGCTGCAGGGAAAATTGCTTAAGGTGGGCTGCTGTCTCCACTCAGCGCTTCACGCTACCAATGCGTGTTATGGGGCATTAAAGAGTGTGTGTCTGGTGTATTGGTTAGCGCACTTGCCCGGTATGTAAGGGGAACCTGGTTCGATTCCCGGAGGAGACAAAATCACTTTTCTTTCCAAACATTAGTTTTCTGGCGTAATATCCAGAAAATTCAATTTCTCATGTGAGATGAATATTTGTGTATATATAGCCATAATTATCATAATAAGTTATGAAAACACTTTGCTTATTTACGATTTTAGTAAACATTAAAAATTCAAGGGGGCCAAAATGTTGCCCCAAGGTGTATTAGGGCAAAAATAACTGTAGTCGCCTGATTATTCTGAAATTATTAACTATATACTGTATTATAATTATTTTTTTTATTATTTTTATTTATTCTCATTGGTCCTGAAATCAATTTTGTTCCCAATTCTAGAAAAACTTCTGATTAATTTAATTGATTATGATAAAGTGTAATTTGAAATCACTTCAAATGATTCTTCAATTATTTTATTTCAATAATTCAGAGAAATTATTTTTTCCTCAATATATCTTGAAATAATTTTTTTTCAATAATTATGCAATTATCCATTTATGTGTTGTGAAGTAATTTCTACCAAAAGTTACAAATTTATTTTTTTATTGATTTTTATTATGTTCCCCCCCCCTAATTCTGAAAAAAAACTTTTTCAAAAATTCTTAATTGTCACCAATTTATTCTGGATTAATTTATTTTATTAATTCCGAAATTAATTCATTAATTGTAGAGTTATTTCTCTAATCAATTCTGGAATAGTCTCTCTCATTAATTCCAAAATTATTTATTTCATTTATTCTACAAATATTTCTTTCATAAAGTGTAGAATTACTTCTTTCATAAAGTATAGAATTATTTCTTGCATTGATTCCGAAATTATTTCTTTCATTAATTCCGAAATTATTTCTTTCATTAATTCCGAAATTACTTCTTTCATTAATTCTAGAATTAGTTCAATATTTTCAATCATTTTCTGAAAATGGCGGGCCGCAACAAACAGCTTCGAGGGCCAAATATCGCCCACGTTGGAGATCCTTGTTCTAAGTGATCTTAATAAAAAATTTTAATCATAGAACGAATGCATTCCCAATTTAAAAAACAAAAAAAAACGACATTCCCTAGGAGAAGAAAAAAAAACTAGAAAATTTCTTTCGTTTTAAAAGACGTGCATATACACTGTGTGGAGAGACATTTCTGGCATTAATCTTGTTTGCTGCAGTAGCTCGATATATCAGCGTGTAACTGACAAGTCCGAAAAACGTTTCGACAACTGCAGAAACTTTTATGAGAAAGAGAGACATATTAGCTCTCGAAAACCAATGAATCACCGACGCAAAAGGCCATTTTTACGAGAGAATGTGAGCCTTTTCGGAAAGAAGTGAGGATAAAAAATTGCGTCTGAATAGAATATACATCTTACGAAAATTGAGAGTGAGACGGAAGCCGTGAACACACAAACATATAGACACATTGTGAAGAGTACGAAAATACTATGTATAGCGAGAAAAATGACTCGTGAAATTGATGCACGGAACATATTTTACATTATTATTATTTTTTATACATAGATGGGGGAGGGGAGAAAAGTGGCTTATACCTAAGCATACTGTACCCAGAATATGTGGAATGCGTTACTATTTCTGTTTCTAAAATAACGGTAGAAAGGAAAATTTATTCTCCGGGTGTCGAATGACTTTTGACGAATTTTTCACCGGGAGTGATGAATTATAGATAGAAGTAAATGTAAACCATGATTATATTTTGGCGTCATATGCGTATGTATCGGTATTTTCCAACGTACAGTGATCCGGATATTATACTCATTTCAATTTAAACGAACTAGAGAGGTTGTATCGTATGAAAAAAAAAAGTTTCAGGGGATGTAATACTTTGGAAAGGCTTGGATTTCAATTTTTCTCTCTTGTTGGACCAGAAAACAAAATGTGATTTAATATTTTTTGAGACTAAATAATGTATTTATTTGATGTGATTTTACGTCAATGTATTTTTGTGTATTGGTTTTGCGTATGAAATTTTTTTATTTCAAAAATGCGGTGTGTGGTTTCCGCTAGCTCTTGCTCCTCAAAGAGCTCGGTTCTTGATTAATGGAAAATTCACCGACAACAATTTACCGCCATGCAATTCACCGATAGGAAAATTCATAGATGGACTCATTTCAACAGTTTGTCACCAGTGAGTAGAGAGTGATTGAAGAAGTGAGTGAATGTGTCAGTGACAAATGAGTTGGTGAATAAAAAAGAGAATAAGCTATTGAGTGAGTACATAACCGTATGAGTGACTCCCTCATCAGTTCACTTGTGTGCTCACTCCCTACTCACAAACTCCTTCACTCACTCATTTACTCACCTGCTCACCACTCATTTGATCGCACACTCGTTCATTTGCTCACTCACTAATCGATGAATCGCTTGTCGGTGAATTTTCCTATCGGAGAATTGCCATGTCGATGAATTGCACGGTGGTGAAATTCCTATCGGCGAATTTTCCGGCGGTGAATTGTTGGCGATGATATTTCCGCACACGGTGACACTTATGTTGATGCGGGGCCATGCGTTGAGAATAATTGGTTTTACATTTATATTGCAATATTGCCCCTGTATAATTCATCACTTTTATAGTAAAATGTAATTGTGTGTGATAAATTATTCATAGATGCTGTTTTTAATGATATAATGGTAGAGTTCAATTATACAGAGTGTCGTATAAATTCGTAAATAGTTTAAAAATTCATCAGAATGAAAGGAATTGGTACATTTGTACGTGATTTTTTTGCGATAGAGAACGCTGTACCAAATTTTGGCAAGGGTGAATGGACCTGAACCTTTCTTGTACCTTTCCTGCGTCCAAAACTTTCGTAAAACTTCAGCAGCCAATTAGTGACTGAGGTAAAACAACTCCGTCATTAATGTTTCTTTCCCATGATAATATTGAAAACAAATAACTTCAGTTGCTTTTGCAGTGATGGTGAATTGTGTACAAAAAATCATTTGTCCCATCAGAGCCCGAGGTCGCGGTCTAGAGAAACGAAACAACAACAACAAAAAATGAATAATCGTTGTGAAATATTATTTTAACCTAAGTTTTCAGGAATTTTTATGCTTAAAGCTAAAGTATATTGAAATGGAAGCTTCCTATATTGTTTCAATTTTTGTTAAGCCGTGGTGTAGCTTTGATACCACTACCGAATATTCAAATTCTTCTTCAAAACTTAAGAGAAACACTTTGTTAGGCACTAATCTTGTCTTGCTTGAGACCATTATATCACAAGGGCTGAAAGTTCATATTTTTATATCTAATCTAAGTAAGTAATTAGTGTTGTCCACTTAAGTAATCTAATCTAAACAGCACATGCTTATCACAAGAAAATTTAACTGAGATTTATGAAAAGTCCATTATTCGAAGTGCACCAATTAGGGGCAATTCAAGTATTACGATGGGGGGGGGGGGGGAGGTTTCCTATTTGATGACTTTTTATGACAAGGAGGGGGGGGAGGTTTGGACGATGCTTGCGTCATCAACCACCGTTTATGAAGATATGAAATATTCTTATGGCATATCTTATTCGGTGCGTCAAAAACGGAATAAAACCTTTCGGAAGTTATTGGGCACCTGAACTAACATTCTCCCTATTGATAAGTCCCCTACAGAGCCACTTTAGTGATCTCTAAATGTTTCACGGATCCTTCAAGTGCTCGGGAAATGCTTTCAGGATGCTTAAGTGCTCTGGAACTGTGCCACGCATCACTCAAGTGACCCGTAATTATGCCATTGGTCACTTAAGTAATCTGGGAATGTTCCGCGGGTAACTGGAGTGATGTAGAACCCCACTGGGGGCCGCTTAAGTGCTCTAAAACTGCGCCACGTGTCGCTCAAGGGATCTCTAAATGTGCCACGGATCATTTAAGCGTTCTAGAACTGTGTGACAGGTTACTTAAGTGATCTTTGAATGTGAAAGTGATCTTTGAGGCCTACTTCAGTGATCGGAAAATGTGCCACGGGCCACTCAAATGTTCTGGAATTGTGCCATGGATCATTTAAGCGATTTGTAAAAATGTGCCGCTCAGTTCATTTTTACAAAATTAGGTTTGCGGGGGGCAAGCCACATTTGTTCTGCGGGTCAAGGGTTTACCATATATAGCTTAAAGAGTGGGTCGTAATGAATGTCTTAAAGAGAAATTTTGAGTTATTTCCCTTCAAATAGCATTGAAATTAACAGAAACGGATTATAATAACATATAAAGATATTTTCTTTCCAAATTTGAATTTTTAAAAAATATTTTTTGCATTAAAAATTTTTTTTTTTTTCGTTTGGAGGGGCGGGGGGGGGGAGCAAGAGCCCCCTATGTCCCCCACCTGTGTACGTTTCTGATCCCACCAATATGTGTTAGGAGGTAAGGGTCAGTACTGACGAAATTTTTCTGACAAGGGTGGTGGACAGAGTTTTGCTGACTTTCCCTGACAGGGGGGGGGGGGAGAGTAAAAAAGGGCTAAACCTTTGCTGACGTGATACTTGAACGACTCCCTTATAGCGGTATCTTCACTAATGTAAAGAAATTTATTATTTGAAAAACATTCAAAAAATAGAAAAATAAATAAAATTAACTCACTTTCTGTGGCGAAAAACTTTTTTTTGTCTTTCTTTTCCCCTTAATAATAAGGAATAATAATTTTTTTTGTGGTTAATGACAACAGCTTGTGGTTGTTGTCATTCAGATGTGAAAGAATAATTTGGCAAAAGAAATAGATACTGTGAAATTAGGACTTGCTCCATTAGCCCCCACTTTCCCCTATACGTTTAGGTTAGATCATAGCATAAAATTTTACGGTCCACGGCAGGACCGTAAAATTTGATGCCATTGCTATTATTTGACTGTTAAAACAAATATCTTTCTCTTATTAGATACTACATATATCGAAATAATAACATTACATCAAAGCGCGGAAAGCGTATACTTGATAAATATGAAATTTATTCATTGACTTTAAAATCTCAAAAATTATTTCTCTTGAAATGAATGACCTATGGTGAGTGAATAGGAATTAATCCCCTTATGTGTTTAAAATAGGTTGGAAATTGGATATTGCAATCCGACTAACATTCTTTGAAGTTTGCTATGTAGTTAAAATTTGAAATTTAAAATTGTTTCTTTAAATCGTAGATTTGCACTGCCGGCATGTGTAGCAGTGTAGGTATTATACGCTTATTTATGAATTTATATTGCTTATATCATATTTCTGTAACTGAAAGCAAAATTCCCATCAAAAAGCCTCTTCAATACAACTACTTTGAAGCTACTCCAGGGCATCGTACAATGATTTTACTCGATGTATGAAGTTTCGACAAAGGTAATAAGTAATTGCCTCGTGGCTAACAGAAATCTGACAAAGGTTATTTGGCGAATGTTGACTTCTATTCATTGATCTCACGGCTAATCAATAAGTAATTTCTTCCATTCTGTAGAAGGGTTTTTGTCCTTTCACCATGTAAAGAAATTCACGAGAGTAGTGTGTGTACGGGGTCTCTAAAGGCTTCTCATTCTGAAGTAATAGGTTCTTTGGTTTCTCTCTTTTTACTGAAGAAAAAGTCAATAAAGAGTATCGAACGTAGGTAAAAAATTGTTCAAACACGTGTGTAGTGATAATAAAGCAGTTATTATATTACTTCATTTTTTTTCCTGGAGTATTTATCCCATATTTTGTATTAGCAATAATCTGTACTGAAATGAACTGAAGGAATCGAACACTACCAGGCTCTGTCGCACCAGCAATATAAGCTCAGTGTCCTGGATGGCGTGCTCGTGCAGGAAAAAACTCCAGCCGGCAGTCCGGTCGGGTAAGTAAGGGAACAGGGGAGAATGAAGAAATTAGGCCGAATAGGACTACGCAACAATTATAGAAAAATATTTATACAACTATAAAATGGGCGTGCGAGTCTTTTAGACATATAGATGAGGCAGTATACAGCGGCGAGGGACAAACAGGGCAAAGAATAGATTTGAAATGTGCGGAAGAGGGGGGCCTCTGGCAAGAGGCTGAAGGAAGCGTATATAAGAATCTGCGTTTCTGCAAAGGTGACGATGTTGGAGCCTATCCCCAGCTCCACGTGCATTCCAGCCTGACTACACGGGTGTTGTCCTTGTCTCGATAATGCTACTGCTGACGAATCACCTGTTCTGAGAAATAAATGTTTTACTTAACAAATGAAAGAATTGTAGTGAAGGATTCATGCAAGAGTGTTGTTCTTTCACAGCTGGAGTGAGAAACATTTTGTAAAATTCTTAAAGCTTCTACATGATTCAAGAAGTATCATTATATTGGGGGTGAGAAGGATGCTTATAAACGTTCTATTCATGTAAAAAAATTTTTTTCCAGTCATTTCAGTAATAAAAACCAAACACAAGAATCCAATGCAAGTTTATGCGGCACCTGATATCACAGAAATAACACTGAAGACAGGTTTTTGAATTTTTTTTAAACAAAGCAGAGAGAGAGAGAGAAGTTGGTGCTGTTTTATTCCCATTGAAACCCCTTTTTTTTGTAATCCTTATTAAAATTGTGAATGCGGATGATTTCCATAAATCGTATCGTAATTATAGCGATAGATATAGATATTCATGTCACGTATTTGTCATGTTGAACATTTTGTGAACTACATTTCAATATTTTTGCCATTTTAACATTAACACCCTTTACTTCAAGACCACTGGTGATTTGTCAGTACTTTTTGTGAAATAGTTGATGATTTGAATTTTCATCGCAACGATTTATTTTTCAAATTTGCAGTGTCCGGTATTTCGCTGTATTTAAGCTCCAAATTTCACGTATTTTGCTACCTGTACCGAATTACCAAATTTCGTGTCTTTTGCTGTATTCAAGATTCCGATTCCCCGTATTTTGTCTGGAAATTTAATTAATATCCTAGTCATGAACAGTGTTCTTTTTTTAACTGCATTTATGTTCGTCACGATTTGAAAACGCCCTTTACTTTCACACCTCTCGGCAATTTTAGCAATAATTGAATATTTTGTCGAAAATGCAATTTTTAAGCGATAGTCAGCCATGTTTATTATTCAGAATCGAAATTTCCTTTTTTTTTGTTTCCTGAGTGTGCGAAGTTCTAATTCTTTTTTTTCTCATTAAATTATAAAGTCTGCCTACGGACCACCCGTGTCATCTTCTGACGGACTTGGACGTCGGACTGTGAAAAGCTGGACCGAAGAAATCTCGGCAACAGATGAATCCGAGTCCGGCGTCAGAGTTCTGGTATTCATGTACCCTCTTCGTGGACCATAGGTTAAGGACTTAGGCGACTTAGGCGATAGCATTGGTAATCATTTGATCATTTTTGTCGTCATTTTATGCACACGAGGGCTAATTACACCTGGACCTACAACTTATTGCCGATTCTCCGAATATGGCAGCATCTTTTACACTTACTGAGAGGTTGGTGAACTAAACCATCGCTGTGGGATTCCCTGCGGTAGCAATCTTTTTCTGCGTTGATGTCGCTGTTTCTGTTGTACCCCCTGCGTCAGGAAGTTCCTGACAAGGGTGAACCGGGTACCGAAATCGCGATACCTCTAAACATACTTTGGCATTTTAAGCCGGGTTTTCCTAGGATCAGGTTATTTGCGCCGCATGCAGCGTGAAAACCCTGATTGGTTAAAAAACCCGAATTTCAGGTTTATAACCAATCCCCTCCTTCACGCTACACACGGCGCAGAAATCCTGCTGCTAGGAAAACCCGGCTTTAGGCGAGTATTTTATCGAGGTCAACGGGACAGTGACCACCTGGGATTTCTGAAAAATCGGAGATTATCCGTAAATCGATAGAAAACGACTTTTTAAGGTGGGGGGGGGGGAAGGAAGGGGTCCTACTCTTATTCTGCCATTCTACAGCCTAATTCATAACCCCACCGTCATCACAGTGGTGGTCGGCTGAAGTTGATTTTCTTTGGTTTCCAACTTTGAGGCGGGAATGCTGCTGATTAAAAAGTCTCGCCACAGAGAGTAACAGGCTTACAACGGTAAAACCTTCAATAATTTCACTTCACTCATAGTTAGAAAAAATGAGAGAAGTTGGCAGCACTACACATAACAAGAACTACACAGAAACAAACTACACATTAGGTTAACAATACGTACACGCACATTCCGGCACGTACCAATTCGTTAGAAATTCCGTAGAGGAATGTGTACGAGGTGCATGTACGGTTAAATAGTAGCAGTAATGACCAATTCATAACATAACTACCAATACACGTAAATTCTGCATAATGGAGGCTGATAGGGTCTCTAGGCCTGGGGACGTGATATATATATATTTTTTTTTTACAGCGTAAATTTACTATCGAGTAACATGTGCAAAAATTATGAACTGGAGAGGAGATCTACCGGTGTTCCCCCCAACCCTCCAGTCTACATACGGATCAAGACCCTCTTCAAACTGAAATAACTCATGTCCCTCTGAAAAATAAGACAAAATGGTACAAAACTCATCGCCCGAAAGACAGAGATGTTTCGACAAGGAATTTCGGGACATTTTACAACCTTGAATTATCCTCAACCTTCAAGTTTCGGACCAATTTGGCCCAGACACGCTGGGTCAAATTGAAACTTCCCTCCAAGCTCACGGGCTACCAACTCATGTAATTTAGTGACATACTAGAAAGGGCCAATAGGCCTCGTGTTAAACAGGGACAAAAATAATTAAGGACTTTTATTTATTCCGAAATTATTTATTTTATTAATTACCCACTTTCATTAGTTCTGAAATAATTTTTTCACCAGTTCCGAAAAAGTTTCTGACTAATTACTGATGAAATGAATTAATTCTGAGATTAATTTTAATCTGAAATCTCTGAATGACTGCAGTTTATTGGTTTATTACTGATTGTGAAACAATTTATATCAGAAATTGAGAAATTGTTTCTATCATTCATTAATGAGTAATTTTTTTCACTAATTCTTTTCATCAATTCTAGAATTATTTCTTCAAACAATTCCGAGCTTTCACAAATTTATTCCAGAATAATTTCTTTTATTATTTCTTTCATGAATTTCGAAATTATTTCTTTCACTAATTCCGATATTACTTCTTTTACTAATTCCGATATTACTTCTTTTACTAATTCCGATATTACTTCTTTTACTAATTCCGATATTACTTCTTTCACTAATTCCGATATTACTTCTTTCACTAATTCCGATATTACTTCTTTCATTAGTTACAGAATTAATCGTTTTTCGATGTTTTCAACCATTTTCCGAAAATGATTGGCGTGCCACTACAAAAACCCTCCGAGGTCCAAATATAGCCCGCGGACCATGCGTTGAAGACCCCTGCTTTACTGTATACTTTGCCATAAAAAAATGCCCAACCGAATGTAAAGATCATATAAAAATATTGCCAACCTTCGGGTTTTTTTAGAAGCTGATTCTCCTGTTATTTTTTTTTTAAATCCATCCAAATAAATCACTTATTTACACAGAATTAATAGTAATTATAACAAAAAAATCAAAAGTTTCCTACTTTATATAATGTCGCACTGATGAGGTTTCCTTTGGAAAACATCAGACACATCGAAAGACGAATAAAGCCTCAATGACACGGTTGTTTAAATCCAAACAAAGACTCGAATCCGATGAAAATCTTATCCTCTTTTTTTCTCTTCGGGCTAAAACTAGCTTCTTATTCCGTGTTCTTAGGAAAGATCTCTTTTGTTCCTTGTATCCCGGAAGGAAGCCTCGCAAGTTATTCGCGTTCGCCGAGCCGTGATAAGACAAATGACAGCGAGCACGCAAAAGGCTTCAGAACAAAATAAAATGAAATAATAATAATAATAAAAAACTCACATCATTATATTTATTCCCCTTAAAAGCACGCATTGTGCTTTCAAAGGAATTTTCATCCAAGATATTACTCCTTTGTGGATGTGAAAAATCCGCTGATATTTAGGTTTTCGCGTTCGGTTGAAAGAAAAACTTACGCTCGATCTTTTATACGCGCACGGTATTTCATTCCTTTCCATATCGTGTATGTGTTTCATCATCAGTATTATGATTATTATTATGTAGAAGAGAATTTCGAGGAAGGAAAATGATTTGCGAAGTATTATATGCTTTTGCAAGTAGCTTATTCAGCCTTAATGCAACTTGTTTAGCTCCAAACACCTTAGTATTCTTTCATCTATGTTTCTGCAATGCCAAAATTAATTTTTATACTTGATTTAACGAAAATTTTCTTTTAAACCTTAATGAAAACAAACGAATGGTGTAATATTATACACACAGAAAAGTTTCGCATAAATAGGATTATTAAGATAACATATAATCCATAGCAGGTACTGCACGAATGATATTTTTTTAATTATTGTAGTGTTATTGAAATTATTTGGAGTTAATACTTTATCATTATTAGATATATGAAGTTGAAGACGCACACATGCACATATATATTTTTTTGCATCAAGCTGTGTAAGTTATTTTGTTATAGTGATGATTACACTGCTCAACACAGATTTTTGTTCTCGAAGATGTTTCCGTGATTCTAGGATAATTTAGGGGCGTTGTTTCCGAATCTGGCATCGGTTTTGTCAGAGTGGTTCAAGGTTTTGAGATAATGTGAAAATTAAATTTCAATGATAAGTAACATAAGCAGCGTACTAATACAAATACAATGGCCACAACAGGCAAATTGCCCAGTGAGAGGTGGCTGAAAAAAGATGTCCATAAAAAATATGGATGCCAAATATAACCAAAATACAGTAGCTCAATATAAAAGCATATATCACGAACGAAAAAAAAAACTAATAATTAATGCACTACCTATAAAAATGATTTTGATCACGTTTTTTCATCGTAGTACTCTGTATGAACACAATAATCGTTTTTACATAGAAGGAAAACAATGTTTTGAAACATCCCTGCTGCTATGTTTCTTTGGGGAAGGTATTTCTTAAGCAGGCAGGACAATACATATGGTTATCAATACAATACTTTAATTTAAGAAAAACTAAAATTCACAGAAAAGTTTTATACAGCAAATTTTATGGCATCAGGTATGATAAGTAGAGAAAATTTCACAACCGTTTTCCTTTTCACATATTCGGATGAAAATTCAGCATCAATGAAAAAGATAATTTAGGAATTGATAAAAAATTTTGATTAATGTAAATAATTTCAGAATGGGTGAAAATTCAGTGAAGAGAAGAGTAATTTCAGAAAGTTGAGAATCAATGAAAGAAACAATTTTTGTTCAGTATATCAGATATCACATTGAAGCTGTGCGTTATAAATACAGAAACTCCTTGGCAAAGGTATTTCAGTGATTTTAGAGTGATTTTGGGGCGTTGATTCCGAAAAAAAGAAGACACGAATTCATTGTAAATGCAAGACACTCTGATCTCTGGCACACTATACATCTCTGATGAACATGCCTACAGATTACAATTTCTGGTGATAAATGACCAAAAGATATGATCGATTGTTTGAAAATTCCTAAATTATGAACGATCGATCAAAAATGCTTAAAATATGGCCAATAGCTCGAATATGCCCAAAATATGACTTGCCGTAAAAAATATGACATGCCATAAAAATCCGAGCCCTGCTCATAACAGTAGCCAATATCTCAGCGAATCGTAATTAAATTTCGGAAGTTCAGGCATAAAAATGATCAAAATAGGCAGTCAAAAAGGGAATAAATATGTCCCAGATGGGCATTGAAAAAAAAGTCATTTATAATTAAAGAAATGGGGAAAGGAGTAATTAAAAGCTGAGATAAAGATGGTCCGAAAACCGGCTAAAAGTTGGCCGCATTCACTAAATCTACTGTTTGAGTTATAGATTATAATAATTGGCGTGTGAATAGACATAAAATATAGAAAATATTTGGAAAATATATAAAAAATAGAGAATCCACGTCGATGAAAATGAATGTACTAGAAATTCACAGTTCTGAATCAGTTCATGATAACGAGCCGGAAGATAATCTCGAGACAGAAAAAAAAAAAACTAGTTGAACAGGCTCAAGAGAAAGTTGGGAAAACGAAAATAAGTCGCACTATAACCGGTAAACGTACAGTAGGAACGTTATAAGCGGGATTATGTGTTTACAATGACGCCGAAGAAAAAGTGGTGAGAAGTCTTTTTGGAAAATCATCCAAGTAGAACTTAGTGCTTCTTGTCATTCCGAAATTTTATCAGCGTTAAAGATTGGTAATATATAGTATGATATGAAAAATTTATGTATCGAACGAAGCGAACTTATATACATGTGAAAAAATGTATGCCCGGCCAAAAATTTTTACATGCCGTTTGCATGTCGGGCAATTTGGCTAAGCCCCGTTTCCTACATTCAAAGCATAATATATAAATACTAGAAATACACTACAACAATGGTCATCGAGTTCTTTAACGTCTTTTCAATGGCCTTTGTTCATTGAAGGAGAAGAAACATCGTATCAACCGATATTTCACTGTATCCGATTCCTTTATAAGTGGGAACAACTTAACAAAATGACAAATTATTCTTATATTTCTGAGAAATTGATTTCTTGGATGAAAGAAACGATAGGTATTAGAAACAAATGGTCTAAATTTATACTTGTATATGGTATACATGGTACGGAGATGATATTCAATGTCAAAGATAGATGTCGCCAAAAAGCAAACCGAAACTCGCTCTGCTAATTTCTTAACCAAATCACCCCATAATTTTTACGTATAATTACTTGAATAACGTTTGAGAAGTTTTGAAATGCCCTCCCCTCCCAATCATCAACTACGGTGATGGAAACCAGACTGATCAGACAGGTGAATCGACCTGTCAGCGGGAACACTAAAATTCAAACTTTTCTATTTTGATGGCACCCTTCATTAATTCGTACCGAGGGTTAAAGATTTTAGACATAAGAATTATTTTCAATATATATATATACTAGCTATAATACCCGGTGCTGCCCGGGATTTCTTCAATGAGGCTGTTTGGATCACGTGATATCTCCCTCTTTCTTTGAGGGACATGCAAACCGTGTTAACCAATATGGTGACTTCATGAAATAAACAAATCTAGATTTAAAGAAACATAGAAACGAATATATTTTTTTTCCTTTTTTTAAGGAGCGCTAGGTATTTCGATTCTCCCTCCCCCCCGAACTTATTCATCTGCCTGTTTCAGCTTTCAAAAATGCTTAATTGAAGCTGTGGAATATTTCTTCGATGTACTTTACGGGCCCATAATTAATTTTAAAACAACCTAAACTATATGAATTTATGCAGTTCAATATTAAAAGACAATACGGAGACATTAATTTTCATGCTTGAGAAGATATAAATAAAAAGTTGAAATCAATGTTATTGCATGAATGTCCAACTCGAAAGTAGGTCCAGCTAATTACTTAATAATTAATCTCCCGGACTTCGTATACCTAGGGTGACCACACGTCCCATATTTCCCGGGACAGTCCCGGTATTTTCTCTTTTTTTGGCCGTCCCGACTTTTTGGCAAAAGTGTCCCGGTTTTTTCCCGTATTTCACACGACACCTACTTGAATTTTTATTCTTTATTGAAGTCGAAGATTGAGATTATTTTTCAACTCATAAATTATTTTATGATAGTTACAACTATATATGGGATATTAATTCCCCACATTTGCTTTGGTAAACGTTTTTTTTTTCGTGGAATACATTTTAATCCACTGGAATTTACAGTAATGCATCATTTCCCGCCATTGTGATGTTTCCGTAATTTCAACAATATTTGGCAACTTTCTTTGGTTTTGGCATTGTTTTTGGCAATGATTGGCGATGTCCTGTATTTTCCCGTATTTCTCTCGAGGAAATATCGTCAGCCTACGTATACCTTTCATCGAACTCAATATTTCAGAAATCTAGAATTCAATACAATTTTTTAAATTATTGATGTGACAGAAAACTCAGCATTTTTTCAGCATTTCTACAGTAAAATCGGCAATTTTAACACTGATTTCTATGAGGATCACCCTTTTCTTGACCCTCAAAGCGATGCTGATGATGATTATGACGTCTATTCAAAAAGTCTCATTACAGAGAGTATATTGAAAATGTGGCAAACCATTATAAAGGCATAAACTATTATACATATACTAACAGGATTAAAGAGGTGACACGCCGTTGTAAAGGCATATACTCGTCTGAAACGCATTGCTAGGGAACCACGGTAACCAAAGTAAACGTTCGGAAAGTGATTGTTGAGGCCCAAAAACCATTGTTGCCGGACAGTTTTTTGCCCATTTGGGGCATTTGGCCTGGTCTGACGAAATTTTAAAGTAGCCTATCGTTCAAGTCGGGTCCCATTTGGTATATATGCAAAATTTGGTGACGATCGATCTAAAATTGTAGATTTGTATAGAGAACATACATACACACACACAGAAAATCAATTTTATATATATATATATATATATACTAGGGGGGCTCTGCCCCCCTGCCGCCTTTGGCGGCCAACCCCCCCCCCCCACTTCTCTCCCGGACATATCTTGTTTATTTCGTCCCACTTCATCAGCGTGCTATGGAAAAGGGGAAAGGGACGTGTGAAAGCACCAGCCTACTGAAGAAGCGAATTTTAATGAAAATAATAATAAAGCAACAAAAAACAAATGAGATTCATCAAGTATCCCCAGAAAACTTCCCCATGGGGGTCCCCAGATTCAATTCGCTGAATTTCAGTGGGGCCCCACACTGGATATATCTTGGGCTACCGATGTGTTGCAAATTTTACAATGTTAAACCACAAAAATCATTGAGATACATTCAGGGGCACCGAATTACAACCTGCCAACATTTCCATGAAGCCCTGACCTGCAAGCTTGTCGGACACCCCCCTGTGAGAATTTTTCATTTTTATCAATTTTACAACGAATAAAATCCAGGGCCCCACATCCAGTAGCGGGGACACAATACGCAGATTTTTAGTGGGGCCCCAGACTGGCTATATCTCGGGTTTCGGCTGTGGCAAATTCTACAACAGAAAAGAATGAGATTCATCCAGGGCCCCCAAAATGAAACCTGTAAACATGGGGCCCCCGACTTGGAAGCTTGTCGGTCATCCCCCGGTGCGAGTGCCATGAAAAATTTTCATTTGTATTCGTTTTACGAACGAATAAAATCCAGGGCCCCCAAAAAATTACCCGGGACACCAATTCGCATACTTTTGGTGGGGCCCCAGACTGGCTTTATCTCGGGCTTCCGCTGTTGCAAATTCTACAACAGAAAAGAATGAGATTCATCCAGGGCCCCCAAATTGAAACCTGTAAACATGGGCCCCGACTTGGAAGCTTGTCGGTCATCCCCCGGAGCGAGTGCCATGAAAAATTTTCATTTGTATTCGTTTTACCAACGAATAAAATCCAGGGCCCCCAACCACTTACCCGGGACACCAATTCGCATACTTTTGGTGGGGCCCCAGACTGGCTTTATCTCGGGCTTCGGCTGTTGCAAATTCTACAACAGAAAAGAATGAGATTCATCCAGGGCCCCCAAAATCAAACCTGTAAACATGGGGCCCCCCGACTTGGAAGCTTGTCGGTCATCCCCCGGTGCGAGTGCCATGAAAAATTTTCATTTGTATTCGTTTTACCAACGAATAAAATCCAGGGCCCCAAAATGAAACCTGTAAACATGGGGCCCCCGACTTGGAAGCTTGTCGGTCATCCCCCGGTGCGAGTGCCATGAAAAATTTTCATTTGTATTCGTTTTACGAACGAATAAAATCCAGGGCCCCCAAAAAATTACCCGGGACACCAATTCGCATACTTTTGGTGGGGCCCCAGACTGGCTTTATCTCGGGCTTCCGCTGTTGCAAATTCTACAACAGAAAAGAATGAGATTCATCCAGGGCTCCCAAAATGAAACCTGTAAACATGGGCCCCGACTTGGAAGCTTGTCGGTCATCCCCCGGAGCGAGTGCCATGAAAAATTTTCATTTGTATTCGTTTTACCAACGAATAAAATCCAGGGCCCCCAACCAATTACCCGGGACACCAATTCGCATACTTTTGGTGGGGCCCCAGACTGGCTTTATCTCGGGCTTCGGCTGTTGCAAATTCTACAACAGAAAAGAATGAGATTCATCCAGGGCCCCCAAAATGAAACCTGTAAACATGGGGCCCCCGACTTGGAAGCTTGTCGGTCATCCCCCGGTGCGAGTGCCATGAAAAATTTTCATTTGTATTCGTTTTACCAACGAATAAAATCCAGGGCCCCAAAATGAAACCTGTAAACATGGGGCCCCCGACTTGGAAGCTTGTCGGTCATCCCCCGGTGCGAGTGCCATGAAAAATTTTCATTTGTATTCGTTTTACGAACGAATAAAATCCAGGGCCCCCAAAAAATTACCCGGGACACCAATTCGCATACTTTTGGTGGGGCCCCAGACTGGCTTTATCTTGGGCTTCCGCTGTTGCAAATTCTACAACAGAAAAGAATGAGATTCATCCAGGGCCCCCAAAATGAAACCTGTAAACATGGGGCCCCCGACTTGGAAGCTTGTCGGTCATCCCCCGGTGCGAGTGCTATGAAAAATTTTCATTTGTATTCGTTTTACCAACAAATAAAATCCAGGGCACCCAAAATGAAACCTGTAAACATGGGGCCCCCGACTTGGAAGCTTGTCGGTCATCCCCCGGAGCGAGTGCCATGAAAAATTTTCATTTGTATTCGTTTTACCAACGAATAAAATCCGGGACCCCCAACCAATTACCCGGGACACCAATTCGCTTACTTTTGGTGGGGCCCCAGACTGGATATATCTTTTGCTTCCGCTATCGAAATTTTTCAACGTTAAAGCGGCAAGAAAACAATGAGATCCATCAAGGGCCCCTGGAAATGAAAACTTTTTACTTATACGTGAAATCTTCCCCGGGTACCCCGACCCTGTGTTGGGAGCACTGCTGTTGTGTGTGTATATTATACATATATATACCTCTCGGCATGGACCTCCCCCCCCCTCCACAAAGGAAGGGCTGACAGGGGCCACAACGATTCTTATCACTTTTTGATTTTTCACACTATAAATTAATCACAGAGGGGCCCCTGAAAAGCTGGTTTGGGGGCTCGAAATCTAAATTCCAGCCTAAGGGCTCTGCTGTAGGATGTAGGAGCCTCTTGGTACATGCACATAACATGGTCCCGATGGGTCAAATGGGTCCCGATATGTGAATATCGACCCAATATCGATATATGATATCATATCGATATATGAATGTGAATATCGATATATGAATCGAACCCACTTCCGTAACAGACTTCCGTCACTCGGTTGCTTAGCAACAGGCCCTTTTCGAGTTTGTTTGTGATTTTATATTATAGAATAGATATATCATATTTTACTTCTACAGATTAAGGCCTCTAAAATTCACGAATAAACTAAAACAATATCGAATAATAATAATTTCAATTGAAATTAAGAAGTAAATAGTAATTTAAAATTTCGTTTAGTAGAATCGGAATCTTCGCAATGTAAGATCAAATAATATGTTCAATAAAACATTGTTTTATTTCGTTACTGTAGACAGTTACTTGCAATCAATAGTTTTGATGCGGCTTTTTTTAATGGTGAACATGAATAAAATACGCACAGTAAGTACTTCACTATATAAATAAATAATATCCGTTGAATATAATAATACTTTACCATAATAAATAAACAATAAATACCGCTATTTTCGAGAATTAAATCCTTTTAAATATTTAGATTACACACCTCTGTATCGGAATTTGGAATCACTGTTTTTATGATTACGTTAATTTATTTTCTACCTTTTATTAAACGTTTACTCATTTATTCACGAATAACAACATTTAAAATAATTAAACCAAAGCAAATGGAAATACATTCGAACACATGTTAAAATGGTTTTTCTTTTCGCGTTTACGAAGCAAACAGAAAAAAATAATCAGAGTTTCATAAATATTAATTACGAATTTATTTGCTGATATATTATCATAGCGAATTAAAAGATTCCACGTTTTTCCCTTCCACTGGAATGTAAACACGCAACGTATGTGAGTGTTTAAGAATATTTCAAAATAATTTTCTGTAAAGGATCATAATTCCTCTACTGACACTAATAGTAATCAATCTCTTAAAATAAACTAATTTTCGGAATATCTCAGATTTTTTATGAATAGATTTAAAAACATTTATGTTATTTAATATAAACTGCAACGTTTTCTGACACATAACCAACATTAAGAAAATTGAATGTCTTCACTTCTGATTAGTTATTTCAATTATGAACATAATGAGAACGTTATCATGACGTCTCTTATGTTTTGTTTCTTATGAATAGAGAGAAAGAGAGAGAGAGAGAGAGAGAGAGAGAGAGAGAGAGCCCTGATTATATGTCGTATATAAATGTGAAAGTATGTATGTCTGTTTGTTCCATAAACAAATCTACAATTTTAGACCGATCGTCGTCAAATTTCGCACATATGCCAAACAAGACGGGGATAAAACCATAGGCTACCATAGGCTTTAAAGTTCGTCAGAGCCGGGCGACTGTCCGAAATGGGTCACAAACCGTCGTTCAACAATGGTTCCTGGGCACCCACAGTCACTTTCGGAATATTTGCTTTGGTTACCGTGGTTCTCAAACAAAGCGTTTCAGACATGCATTATGTCTTTACAATGGTTTGTCACATTTGTAATGCTGCCATTATTATGCATAACAGTTTATTCCTTTACAATGGCTTGTCACTTTTTCAAACCTCACAGTAATTGAAGAAAACCCGGGGATTGCCGGGTATTATAGCTAGTGCAATATGAAAGTGACTAAATATACATTAAAAAACCAAAAATATGCATGAAGAAACCCAAACTACACACTAAAAACCTGAAAAAGCTAAAAATTTCGAAATGTTTACCAAAAATGAGAAAAACATGCATTAACCTCCATGCCGAAAAAAGCATATGTTTTTAAAAAGTATGTTTGTATTTCGTAACGTACATTTATTTTCGAAAAAAAAAATCCCACAAATATGCATACTGCATGTGTAAATAACTTCTGCATATCTTTATTTAGAAATTTTTAATTTCTAGTTCGTTGTAGCTGTTCAGTAATAAAATACCGGTACCGAAACAGTTTCGAAATTGAACATTTTTGACATATCTCCAGAAATAGCGTTACAACAAAACGGTTGATATATGGGAAAGTATTACCTTCATAGTAATGTTTATGTGCATTCCCAATAGTACAAAAAAGGGAAATTTTTGTAAAGAAAATAATGTATGCATGTAATTCAAATGTGAATGCCCAGCACTGTCAACGGAGGCTCTGCTTGATTGTTCCCGTCGCAATGCGGGCTCTGTGTGTATTCTGTGTGTTTATATATTGCATGTTCTGTAAGGGGAAGGGCAAGCAGAACTGCTCAGCGCTGTGGACGTACGCTTTGTTTTTTCTCTTCCCGTCACAGTCGAGGCGCTGTATATATGTAATTTGTATGCATTGTGTATTTAGACAATTCTCAAATCTCTCCCACTTGAACATGCCAGCTTCTTTTTCTTCTTACTTGCCCACAAGTCTTTTCCACACTTCTTTCGAAATCCCAGGCTGTGGTCCCCGGTCCTTATGTGCCACTGGGCGCACGTGCAATTTTTCTCCCTAGACATTGGATTCAGTCACCCATTTTTGTCAAATGGCTTATATGTTGCATTGAGTTGATGGCTGTCTTCATGGGGAGAACGACGCAAGTAATTCGAAACTTGCGAGCACGGGGCAATGGCAGCCACCACTACAAATCTTTGCTAACTTTTCCGACACAACTCTGCCTCTTTTCAGGTAACGGTGCTTTGCATCAGTCCGGGGCTGAGAGCGGTTCTATCTATCTATCTATGGGAAAGTATTGATTCGCTAAATCCCACTTCTGGAAAAAATACCGATGTTATGGCAAAATCATGAGCAATGTTAATTCAAAAAAATTAAAAAAAAATGGTGACTCTTAAATAAACCTTCAAAAATATGCACTTTTTTGAGAATACTTCGAATTTTATGCATTTATATATGCATTAATATTAAAAAAGGCAAAAATATGCAAATTCATATACAAACATATGCATTTAATCCGGGCTCTATCTATTATCGATTACGCGATACAATGTTAAAATTATAATTATTCTACCATTTAATTTCACTAATGTATTGCTGTTTTTAAACTAGACCGGATGGTACGGAGGCCAGATAAACGACTGCCGGATAGTCTATTATATGGAGATTTTGATAAGATATTTTCGAGTATTGAGATCTTCATATATTAACTATCATATGTTAACTTCATATGTTAACTATCGAGTTAATAAGATATAGAAGTTTCATTTCCTTACCAATGTATTTATGGATTGCGATACATCGCAACTTCGTGGAATTTTTATTGATTTTTTTTTTCATATTTTACTTCAATTACAGAGAATCGGTTATAGAATTTAAATCGTCTTCGAATTATATGCTCAAGGAATATATATCTTATTTTGAGAATTTTCTGAAGTGGGGTTCGTGTGACAGCTAATTCGTAAAGGGTTGAGAAAATTGGTTTAATAAATACATTTCAGCACAATTTTTCTCGTAAAGTTGGATTTCTTGCAACAATACTCTGCATGCAGAGAAAAATGCTTAACGGAAGTTTTACTGTATTTTACTATTTAATTTAGTTGTCAAAAAATAATTATATATTGTGATCCAAAAGTCAGTTAACATTTAATAAACTTAATAATTCGCACGAGATAATATACGTACAGGAATGAAAATTTATACTCAAGCTATAAGCGACATAAAAGTGGGGAGAAAAGAGGGGGGTTATTTCAACTTAAAATATTTACAAAAATGGCTAACAGATGGCGTTAGAGAGATTTTGAAAATCTACCTTCAATTAATATATTAATAATTATTATATATTAATTAAATATATATAACAATTATTAATATATTAATTGAAGGTACAAGATATACAGGAACTGGATGTTGTGGAGATATTTATTATTTGAGATGTTAATTTTTTTTTTTTTAAGGAAGGAAAAACTCATCTCTGCCTCTACCGGGAGTCGAACCCGGGTCTCTCGATTGCCGGACGAGTGCTCTGAACACTAAGCTACAGAGGAGATAGAGATTTTCCTTCACTAGAGTGTATATATGTGCCGAACGGAACCGTGCAATGGACGGTGAACCGATCAGCTAATAGCTCATGGACGACGAGCCACCAGATGGCTATATATATGACACGAATGTCGCTCTCCACTTGTTAGAGCACTCGTCCGGCAATCGAGGGACCCGGGTTCGACTCCCGGTAGAGGTAGAGATGAGTTTTTCCTTCCTTAAAAAAAAAAATTAACATCTCAAATAATAAATATCTCCACAACATCCAGTTCCTGTATATCTTGTATTAACAAGTGGAGAGCGACATTCATGTCATATAATTGAAGGTAGTCTGTTACCAGAGATAAATTATTTATCTCTATTATTATTATTTACAGATGCATTGTAATGCTGATTCTTGCTTTCGTTCTCAGATAAAGCAGCATCTGTTGCACATTTTCGCATTCATTTTAAGGTTTCAATAAAACCCCATGCCGTTTCCAGCATTTATGTCAATTTGTATATACCTGTTATATACAAATTGGTATACCCTCTATACGTACATTATTCCATGTGAATTATTAAACTTTTAGATGTTATCTGCCTTCTTGATCACCCTATACACAAATAAGCAGAAATATTTATTATCAAATAAAAAATATTCTTACTCTGATCTCAAAGCAAAATTCTTGATAATCTCGTGAAGTTATCGCCGATTTTGTTAATTGTATTTCCCGATGCCAGTTTACAACTTCTCCACTGCTGTGAAAAATTGGGTGAAATTTTCCTTTATATCCCGTACGTTCTATGGTGAAATTTTCCAACTTGTCTTTGACCGAAAACTCAAAACTATATCAAGCTTTTGTGAACCACATGTTCTTCGCTACTATCAATACGGCCAGTTGTGATTCACCGAATCATCAATTCATAGCTGTATGTGAATGCAAATCCATACCAAACTCGAAGATGGCTGAGTGGGGATGGATGTATACACAAGTGTTGACCTATACGGTATTGACTGTTTGTTTGAGATTACTCCGGACCTCATTCTCGATGAGGAACGCCGGATACCGCTGTAATGCATTCATGCGAGTTTGCGAACATGTGTCGAGTATGGCAAGCGGATTCTAATTTGAACATGCGCAATAAATCACAAATGACTCACTTGTAATACCGTGCTCAGCAAGAAATTATTAACATGGTACACATAGTCTCATGGAACCGTCTAGTTTATTTTACATGATTTCGAGTTACTAAAGATGAGTATCAACAGATGATCATCGTATTTTGCCGACGAGCAGCTGAGACACGAAGGCTATTGACGCATGTATCCGTTCGGAATGCGTGTAGGAAAGTCACGTAGAGGTATATACGCGTGTATATATTTTCCAGTTCAGATACTGGTTACTCAAAGGAAAAGTATTCGGATGAGTTTTTTTAGGGATGTCAGAGCTGTACTGAAAAGTTCTTGACAGAAATCAAATAAATTGTCTTGCATTATACTTAGTGAAAAATAATAATAATAATATTACTCGACTCGATATAAATGTACATTTCTCTAGCAATCATTTTCAATAATAGATATTTTAACTTATTTCGGAGATTTGGGATATGTAGCACAGTCCCAACAATTAATACGAACCTAGACCAACAGGTATTCGCACACACGCGCACACACTTCATTTCCAAACGCAACACAATCATGGGCAACAGTAAATTGCCCATGGCGATAGACCGGAGTTCTCCGCTTCAAAGAAATAAAGTACAACGCGAGATGAGAGGGATATAGAGGGTTATATAAAAGGGTTACATTGCGAAAAAATTGATGAAAAAAAAATTACAGCTGTTATACAGGGTAATGTCCTGTAAGTGCTAACGTGGCCTTTATCTCTTTTATCTTATCAATCGTCCTTCGTAAATGTATGGTTTCAATTTAAATAATGCTGAAAAGACGTTTAAAAATTACTCTGTACCAGTTTTGAGACTGAAAATAGAGTATGTAACAAAGTAAAAAAAAATCGAAATTTTTATATTGTCTCCATGTCCACTAGCTTCCAATTAGAAATTTGTTGCCCTGTTCCTTCTGAGGCCAAGGGAAAAAAGTCCAATTTCTTAGTGAAATATTCACTAAGATTTCAAGTTCAAAAATCGGAGAAAAGTCTAGAAAGGCCAGTATAAATGAGGGAAATGAGCATTGTCCATTACTTTTTGCTGTTGTTTTATAACTGTTCTCCAATTTTTGAATTCAAAAATATCTTAGCAAATATTGCACTTATAAACATGGAATTTTTTCTGTTGTTCTCAGGGATTATAGGGCTAATATCTCTCTAATTGGAAATTAGAGGACGGGTGGTGGGGGGGAACTGTATAAAAATGTAGACTTTTATGTTTTGTGACACACTGTATTTTCACTCTTAAAACTGGTACAAAGTGGTTTCTGAACACATTTTGAGCATTTTTTGGCGTCTACGACGGACGGTTGAAGAGATAAAGGGCGCATTAGCATTTAAAGGACACCCGCATATAAGCTTATATATACTGTATTATCGATAAAATATTCTTCATAGATGTATTTTATGGATAGACGTATTCAATTGTGAATTATGGAATTTGTGCCTGGGGAGGGGGAGCATATGAATGCAACGAAAATCGTTTGAACCACATATACAATAAGATAATTAATTAATCCACATATATTAACAAATACTTCTAAACCAAATAAAACAGGATGGAATACAATTAACACTTAGACAAAATTACATGTGCAGGTTTATACATTTTAAACTATTAAGTAAGAAATAAAATTATAATCATGTCCCAAAAAATAAATATAAAACAAAAAGAATTACCCCCTTTACAGCCCCGAAAATATTTCACTATATCATAGCGTTAATGATGCGAACAGTGTAGTGAAAATTCCCCAAAAGACATTCTCTCAGTTATAAAACACTCAAATTATGAATCTATAATAAAAAAGTGAAATAAAAATTCAATATATAAAAGAAAACAAGGTACATTTATTTCATTTTAAAATAAAAAAAAAATTATTCTTCGATCTCTCACTGTTCACCCTAATATTTTTATGATTAAGGAACGCAATATTATAAGATAGAGCTTAGTAATAATTGTAATAATGCAACAGCTAGATTGTTACGCTGTTGCATTATTAAAACTCCAAATTATGTATCTCATCTATACCTGACGGGCGGGATTGTAGTACAGTAGACTCTCGATAATCCGGCCCAACCTGTAATCCGGCATTCTTTCTTCAAGCCACAGAAGAGGGAAAAGATGTTAATGCATGTCTGTGCGCAGAAGTTTAAAGAGTCCATGCCACTTAATGTGATCACAACGGGACTCGAAGATTCTGTAAACTTATCTGGGGGATTAGAAAAGTGTTCGTTAAAACGAGATTTTCGCTATATCGGTATTCGTTAAAACGGGATTCGACTGTATATTCAAAAGACATCCAAATCAAATATGATGACCGTTCTTCCAGTCTGATCTTACGGGACGTGTGAATACGGGACTCTTCGGTTTTTCTTTTCCACACAACTGGTCGCAAAATGTTCAATCTTGCCCTTTTCTTTTCCCATATCTTTCTAAAACAGGATATTTTTACTTTAAGCCGAAATCCTACAGGATGAAACTGACCATGAACTGAAGGAAATTGCTTTGGTGTATGTTTTTATATTACATTTGTCTCCACTATAGGTGATCCATTGGAAAAATAACTTCATGTGTGTAGGGATTACTGCGGCTACTACTGCCCAAATAGGGCATTGCGAACCGAGTATGGAAACGATTATCGACAAGGAAGGGATACATCTGCCGAGAAAGATGGTCTTTCTCAACCTCAGCGTCAAAATACGCAATAAAAACTTTTGACGGAAAAAAATTGGTAATACAAATCAAAATTCTGATAACTAAAAACGAATTTTTCCCCCCGTGTTATGTGGTCTATTCCGTATTTTGCAAAAATTATAACAACACCCGAATAATGATAATATCCGTGATTCTGTAATATTCAAATAGGCCTTTCTACTAATTTCCAGTAATACGGTGATTTCAATAATTCGGCACACGTTGGTCTGATATGTGCCGGAATAGTGAGAGCATATATACGGCAATCCCTACAGGTTACAGAATGCATGTTTATTATTATTCATTTCTTTTCATTGTCGTGTTCTTTACTTGTAGCGTTTTGCATTTTGTGTCTTTGTATCTTCGTTTGATTGCGTGCGAACGTATAATTAATAAATAAAGAGCATAGGACAACATAAATACGTTAGGGCCACACATATACGCACACACACACACAGCACGTTTCCGCAGGCATCAATAACTAGTAGTAGCCATACAGGCCAGCGACAAAGGTGTGGCGTCTTCAACAGAAATAATGACATGTTCAATGGATCCGCTGTGTGGAAGCGTGGACATCGTGCTGGGCTCTCATCGTGAGGATCTACGCTCGAACACGTTGGATTCGTATTTCATACAACACTTGATATACAGGGTGCGTAGCAAACAGGGGGGTATGGTGTTTTAATAGCGAACCGATGAGTTTAAAGGTATACTTCAAATTAGAGAAAAAAATTGAAATAACGTGTTGTACTCAGGTATGTCATTCATGTTTGAAGGGGTTGTGTTTTATTCAAATAAAAAAATTAACTTTTTATACGACACCCTGTCCTTAGGGTTCCTGTCTCTCTCCTGGGGCCCACAAAAAATCAACGTTTCTAAGTGCAATACTCATAGAGATATTAGAATTCAAAAAATCGGAGGAAAGGTGGTAAAGAACAGCATAATTAAGAGAAGCGTTGTCCGTTAGTTTTTGCTGTTCTTTCTCATTTTTCCTCCGATATTTCAAATCGAATATCTGCGAATATTGCGCTTAGAAACGTGGATGTTTTTTGTAGTTGATGTCTAAATCTTTGTGAATAACTAACGATGTTCTTTGTCAATATTTTATCCATTAAAATGTTCAAGAATCACACAATCAAACAAAAATTATATTTCCCCTGATATATTGTATCTTTAAAAATCCATTATCTCCCTTTCTGTACCCATTTACGATAATTACTTAAATATGCAAATGAGAGTGAAACAAATTTACACGCCATCACTCGTTTGATGCTTCATAAAACTTGAGAGCTATTTCATTGAATAACGTTATGAATATTTAGTGCATGTTTAAAGAATGAGACAAAATAACTTTTATTTTATAATAAAATTAAGAGATTTCAAATTATTGCCAATAATTTGACTTTTGAAAATCCTCGATTTATTTTCTGTTTTCTTACAAGCGTTTTAAAAGGAAGAGGGAAAAATGGATTCAAGTTTCAGACATCAAATATTTTTCTCATTTCTCTTTGATGTGCACCGAAAATATAAGGAAAATCAAAAAATTCGAGACCATACTTTTGATGAATCAATTAGACTCACAATGAAATTTTTCTGAGAAATATGATCTTCATTATTTCATATTTTAATACCTTTCTTCGATTGCTTACATTAAAATTCCCTTGTTTGAAAGCATTTTTAAATTATTTTTTTACCGAATTTCCTACGTATAATTCTCAACATTACCACCTATCACATTTTCATATCTTATAAGGGAATTTGCGTAACATATATTTTTATTAAGTGTGTATACAGTCGTACCACTGAACCTACTATTCCAATTTCCCCATCCATCAAATACGATTAATATGTAATCAGCAATTTGCTTTTAAGACACATATCGCTAGCATAGATCTATATTTCAGAATTAGTTTAAACTTCCTGGCCCTGCCGTATTTATTTTCTAAAATGCTTTAAAATAATTTTTTTTCATAATTATATCTATACTAGGGGGGCTCTGCCCCCCTGCCGCCTTTGGCGGCCAACCCCCCCCCCCCCACTTCTCTCCCGGACATATCTTGTTTATTTCGTCCCACTTCATCAGCGTGCTATGGAAAAGGGGAAAGGGACGTGTGAAAGCACCAGCCTACTGAAGAAGCGAATTTTAATGAAAATAATAATAAAGCAACAAAAAACAAATGAGATTCATCAAGTATCCCCAGAAAACTTCCCCATGGGGGTCCCCAGATTCAATTCGCTGAATTTCAGTGGGGCCCCACACTGGATATATCTTGGGCTACCGATGTGTTGCAAATTTTACAATGTTAAACCACAAAAATCAATGAGATACATTCAGGGGCACCGAATTACAACCTGCCAACATTTCCATGAAGCCCTGACCTGCAAGCTTGTCGGACACCCCCCTGTGAGAATTTTTCATTTTTATCAATTTTACAACGAATAAAATCCAGGGCCCCACATACAGTAGCGGGGACACAATACGCAGATTTTTAGTGGGGCCCCAGACTGGCTATATCTCGGGTTTGGGCTGTGGCAAATTCTACAACAGAAAAGAATGAGATTCATCCAGGGCCCCCAAAATCAAACCTGTAAACATGGGGCCCCCCGACTTGGAAGCTTGTCGGTCATCCCCCGGTGCGAGTGCCATGAAAAATTTTCATTTGTATTCGTTTTACGAACAAATAAAATCCAGGGCCCCCAAACAATTACCCGGGACACCAATTCGCATACTTTTGGTGGGGCCCCAGACTGGCTTTATCTCGGGCTTCCGCTGTTGCAAATTCTACAACAGAAAAGAATGAGATTCATCCAGGGCCCCCAAAATGAAACCTGTAAACATGGGCCCCGACTTGGAAGCTTGTCGGTCATCCCCCGGAGCGAGTGCCATGAAAAATTCCATTTGTATTCGTTTTACCAACGAATAAAATCCAGGGCCCCCAATCAATTACCCGGGACACCAATTCGCATACTTTTGGTGGGGCCCCAGACTGGCTTTATCTCGGGCTTCGGCTGTTGCAAATTCTACAACAGAAAAGAATGAGATTCATCCAGGGCCCCCAAAATGAAACCTGTAAACATAGGGCCCCCAACTTGGAAGCTTGTCGGTCATCCGCCGGAGCGAGTGCCATGAAAAATTCCATTTGTATTCGTTTTACCAACGAATAAAATCCAGGGCCCCCAACCAATTACCCGGCACACCAATTCGCATAGTTTTGGTGGTGCCCCAGACTGGCTTTATCTCGGGCTTCGGCTGTTGCAAATTCTACAACAGAAAAGAATGAGATTCATCCAGGGCCCCCAAAACGAAACCTGTAAACATGGGTCCCCCGACTTGGAAGCTTGTCGGTCATCCCCCGGAGCGAGTGCCATGAAAAATTTCCATTTGTATTCGTTTTACCAACGAATAACATCCAGGGCCCCCAACCAATTACCCGGGACACCAATTCGCATACTTTTGGTGGGGCCCCAGACTGGCTTTATCTCGGTCTTCCGCTGTTGCGAATTCTACTACAGAAAAGAATGAGATTCGTCCAGGGCCCCAAAATGAAACCTGTAAACATAGGGCCCCCGACTTGGAAGCTTGTCGGTCATCCCCCGGAGCGAGTGCCATGAAAAATTTTCATTTGTATTTGTTTTACCAACGAATAAAATCCAGGGCCCCCAACCAATTACCCGGGACACCAATTCGCATACTTTTGGTGGGGCCCCAGACTGGCTTTACCTCGGGCTTCGGCTGTTGCAAATTCTACAACAGAAAAGAATGAGATTCATCCAGGGCCCCCAAAACGAAACCTGTAAACATAGGGCCCCCGACTTGGAAGCTTGTCGGTCATCCCCCGGAGTGAGTGCCATGAAAAATTTTCATTTGTATTCGTTTTACCAACGAATAAAATCCAGGGCCCCCAAAATTAAACCTGTAAACATAGGGCCCCCGACTTGGAAGCTTGTCGGTCATCCCCCGGAGCGAGTGCCATGAAAAATTTTCATTTGTATTCGTTTTACCAACGAATAAAATCCAGGGCCCCCAAAATGAAACCTGTAAACATGGGGCCCCCGACTTGGAAGCTTGTCGGTCATCCCCCGGAGCGAGTGCCATGAAAAATGTCCATTTGTATTCGTTTTACCAACGAATAAAATCCAGGGCCCCCAACCAATTACCCGGGACACCAATTCGCATACTTTTGGTGGGGCCCCAGACTGGCTTTACCTCGGGCTTCGGCTGTTGCAAATTCTACAACAGAAAAGAATGAGATTCATCCAGGGCCCCCAAAACGAAACCTGTAAACATAGGGCCCCCGACTTGGAAGCTTGTCGGTCATCCCCCGGAGCGAGTGCCATGAAAAATTTTCATTTGTATTCGTTTTACCAACGAATAAAATCCAGGGCCCCCAAAATGAAACCTGTAAACATAGGGCCCCCGACTTGGAAGCTTGTCGGTCATCCCCCGGAGCGAGTGCCATGAAAAATGTTCATTTGTATTCGTTTTACCAACGAATAAAATCCAGGGCCCCCAAAATGAAACCTGTAAACATGGGGCCCCCGACTTGGAAGCTTGTCGGTCATCCCCCGGAGCGAGTGCCATGAAAAATGTCCATTTGTATTCGTTTTACCAACGAATAAAATCCAGGGCCCCCAACCAATTACCCGGGACACCAATTCGCATACTTTTGGTGGGGCCCCAGACTGGCTTTATCTCGGGCTTCCGCTGTTGCGAATTCTACAACAGAAAAGAATGAGATTCGTCCAGGGCCCCAAAATGAAACCTGTAAACATGGGGCCCCCGACTTGGAAGCTTGTCGGTCATCCCCCGGAGCGAGTGCCATGAAAAATTTTCATTTGTATTCGTTTTACCAACGAATAAAATCCAGGGCCCCCAAAATGAAACCTGTAAACATAGGGCCCCCGACTTGGAAGCTTGTCGGTCATCCCCCGGAGCGAGTGCCATGAAAAATTTTCATTTGTATTCGTTTTACCAACGAATAAAATCCAGGGCCCCCAAAATGAAACCTGTAAACATGGGGCCCCCGACTTGGAAGCTTGTCGGTCATCCCCCGGAGCGAGTGCCATGAAAAATGCCCATTTGTATTCGTTTTACCAACGAATAAAATCCAGGGCCCCCAACCAATTACCCGGGACACCAATTCGCATACTTTTGGTGGGGCCCCAGACTGGCTTTATCTCGGGCTTCCGCTGTTGCGAATTCTACAACAGAAAAGAATGAGATTCGTCCAGGGCCCCAAAATGAAACCTGTAAACATGGGGCCCCCGACTTGGAAGCTTGTCGGTCATCCCCCGGTGCGAGTGCTATGAAAAATTTTCATTTGTATTCGTTTTACCAACAAATAAAATCCAGGGCACCCAAAATGAAACCTGTAAACATGGGCCCCGACTTGGAAGCTTGTCGGCCATCCCATGGAGCGAGTACCATGAAAAATTTTCATTTGTATTCGTTTTACCAACAAATAAAATCCAGGACCCCCCAACCAATTACCCGGGACACCAATTCGCATACTTTTGGTGGGGGCCCCAGACTGGATATATCTTTTGCTTCCGCTATCGAAATTTTTCAACGTTAAAGCAGCAAGAAAACAATGAGATCCATCAAGGGCCCCTGGAAATGAAAACTTTTTACTTATACGTGAAATCTTCCCCGGGTACCCCGACCCTGTGTTGGGAGCACTGCTGTTGTGTGTGTATATTACACATATATATATACCTCTCGGCATGAACCTCCCCCCCCCCACAAAGGAAGGGCTGACAGGGGCCACAACGATTCTTTTCACTTTTTGATTTTTCACACTATAAATTAATCACAGGGGGGCCCCTGAAAAGCTGGTTTGGGGGCTCGAAATCTAAATTCCAGCCTAAGGGCTCTGCTGTAGGATGTAGGAGCCTCTTGGTACATGCACATAACATGGTCCCGATGGGTCAAATGGGTCCCGATATGTGAATATCGACCCAATATCGATATATGATATATGATATCATATCGATATATGAATGTGAATATCGATATATCAATCGAACCCACTTCCGTAACAGAGTTTCCGTCACTCGGTTGCTTAGCAACAGGCCCTTTTCGAGTTTGTTTGTGATTTTATATTATAGAATAGATATAGTCCACAGTCACCGCATGGCCCAAAACACAATTGAAAAGTTGTTGCCCTGACGCCTGTCAGAGATATTCGAATTCGAAAAATGGAAGAAATTTGGGAAAGATCAGCGTTAAATGAGGGTAAAACAGGTTTTCCGCGTTTAACCCCGTTTTTTTCTGAATTTCCTTTGTTTTTCAAATTCGAATATCTCTGAATATTGCACTTTGAAGCATGGAATTTTTTATGTCAACATCAAGAGAGACAGGGCAACAACTTTCTAATTGGAAGTTAGAGCACAGGAGAACTGTGTAATAATTTAGATTTTATTTTTTATTATTTGTTACACATTGTATGTTCACTCTTAAAACTGATACAGGGTAATATTCGAGCGTCTCTTGAGCATTTTGTAAATTGTAATCATATCTCTATGACGGACGGTTGATGAGATAAAGTCCGTTCTAGTCCTTACTGGACACCCTGTATATTATACATGATTGATATTTCATATATTATATCAATACGAAACAGCCAGGAAAACAGACCCATAATTGAATTCACGAATATTCAAAACAAGAAGAAAGAAATTATAGTTAATTTTTTCTATTAGGCCTGAAGAAAGCTGGTTAAAGAGTAAAGACTAACTAGCTTTGGGCGGTAATTACACTATAATTGTTAAAACTGATAAAATATCTTTTACAAAACGTGAGAGAAACAATCAACAAACCTATTGGTTACATAGGGTCGAATGCATCCGATGCGCTTATTGGTTGCATTTTTTAAGTTTACACAAGACAACTTTTCAAAAACTTTTATGATATAATCCCTGCCTTTTACAGATAATGTCTTAAAAATTCATCAAAAGATTGCGCCAAAGTTTGTTGTGAATGAAACAAAACGGAGTAAAAAGAAAACAATGTCAACAAACAATCGATAAATACCAAAATGTATTATTTACTAAACGCTCATTAAAAATCTGAAGCATAATATGGGCATATCCGGAAGAATGTTCTCAAACGTAAATGAATAGTAGTTTCGAACATCCTTGGTAAATATTGCATATAATAATCATTAGAAAGATTATGTGTGTAATGAATATGCATTTTCTTTAGGAGAGAACAAATATTAGGCTATTATTCTCTCTGAAGAACTTCTTGGAACTATAAGATATGTCATGAAATAGGTTTTTTTTAGGTGATGAAGTCATTGGGGCATCGTCTGTCATAGAAATTCAGATTTCCTTCCGTTAAAGCGTTTCCTAAACGCCGAGATTGAAGTATGTACATAATGCTGCGTCAATCCCCCTATGCATAAATTCCTCTCACGATTATCAGGTGATTTAGTCAAGCACAAACTTACGTAATTACGACATTCGCTGAAATATCTAATTATGCATTATGCTTATGAGGCAGAAACGATACCTCTCAAACACATGGGGGATCATATGATAATTGGAATAGGTAGCATTTTGTTAACCCCCTTTACGATCACGGACGAAATATTTCGTCTATACGACAGTGGAATAAATTCGATTCTGAGTTATCTGTGTTTTCTTTCCTCTCTCCTAATTTTCGCGAAGCTTTATTGTAATCCTATGAATCGAAGTTGTTTTTTATCACCCAATTCCTTTCGATACTCCTGTTAGTGATTTTTTTTCTTCACATATAATGTATTTGTGAGAGATGGACACCTCTTCCAAAAGACTATAGGAGCATCGTCTCCGGAGAGGAGGAGGAGGAAGAAAAGGCGTCAAGTGGGGGAAGCCCGAAATGAGAAGAAAAGAGAGAAAAAGGGACGTTCTTGAGACGAGAGGCCACAGGCGATGGTCATAGAAAGAAGGGGCGCCATTTTTTTAGACGAGTGACCTCCAGGAGATGCAAGCAATTGAGTCCAAATGTAATATAATGCACAAAGGGTATATTAAGAATTAAATACTATATAAATCAAGAAACAATAAATTATTTCTTTCATTAAGATGTTTTTAAGCATTTCTGCAAGTTCTGTAATTACGTATACCTTTTGGATGCCGAATTTCGCCTCTCGAAATATATGAAATCATAGGTATATCTAAAAAGTGTTTTGGCTCTGGGTCGCCCGAATTCGTTACGACGGCCCTTTCGATGTCCCAAATGTACGGTAGTACTATATAATTTGGAAAGTATCTCACAGTCTCAAATACAGCAGTACAGATTTCAGTGACCAGCGATCTTCAGAGATTTTTTTTTGTAATTTAAACGTTTTTTTATCTTGAATAGCTATTTCTTCAAAATATTCGGGGGGGGGGGGGGAACACGGCGAAAAGCCTCGAAGGCCACATTTGGCCCGCGTGCCACGGGGTGAAGACCCATGGTTTAAACCAGCGGTTCTCAACCTTTTCTGACTCGCGGAGCCCTTTTCAGTATATTTTTGTGCCGCTGTGGTGGTCGAGTGGTCATATTGACGGGTTCGAGCCCCACCGTCGCCACAGTGGTGGTCGGCTGAAGTTGGTCTTCTGTGGTTCCCAACTTCGAGGCGCAAATGCGAGCCGATCTCCCTGTTAAAAAGTCTCGCCACAGAGAGTAACAGACCTACATACAGTACAAATATTCAGTCACGACACATCACTCACTTCACTTCTGAGATATAGATGGCAGCACTGAAAAATCATACACAACACTAGATATGCACTCAGACTGTTAGGTACACACAATTACACTTCCGGCACAACTCACTAGGTAGAAAATTGCCTATGGCGATAGACCTGAGTTGTGCTCGGTTTGAAAAAAAATAAAGAAGTATATTTTTGTGGCGGAGCCCTGTTTGACTCCAAGAGCCCTTTTTGCATATAATTTTTTATTACGGACCCTTGTAGATCTCTTTTTTTCATTCATCTATCAAATTTACTGATTTACTTTATTTTCCTCGAGTCACCAGCGGTTGAGAAACGCTGGAGCGAACGACAAATCAAACATTAGCTGTTGATTTTCTTATCAATGCCCATCTTAAGCACATCATTATTCCTCTTTGATCTTTTTTCCAAAAAACTGCTCACCTTTGTTTGGGCACAGGGATCCAGAAATGACTTCTTGAGGAATTCTGTCTTCCAACGGGGAAATTATTAGCTTTTTGAGATCATCAGAAGGATATATTTGGAAGCCACATCTCTCAGGTAGTTTTTTTTTAAATAATGATGAAACCCCATTCCATCCATTTTTTGTACATTTTCCCTGATTACTAGTTTTTGCACAATCACTATTTCATTTGCACATTTCGAGCTAACATAATTTTTTTTTAAAACGTGATCGAACACTTATTTGCTCACCAAAGTGTTGATCGAACACTTTTTCCCGTGTGTTGCCAGTTGATAAAACGAGCACCCGAGTGGGCGTAGTGATGCTTGTCTTCCAGTATGAAGGTTACCGTTAAGGTCCACGAGACCGCAAATCCGGGAAAAGAACACCAGGAACAAGTTCTTTACTTACCGAGCCTGGGCATCTATAGCACAAGCCCACCACGCGAAGCTTGTGACGTTACTGAAGAAGTTATTTCACCGGTAGTCATATTGGATATACTGCAAAGGTGAAAGTATAACTGCAAATGGTAAAGAAATCGCATGCGTCAGCCTGCTATATCCAATGGCTACAGATGAAATAACTTCTTCAGATGGTGTAGATGGTGTTGGCCTTGGGGCTACCACCGATGGATCGTGCCTTCATTTCCCACTCAACTCCACTGGTTGGAAATCGCCGAATGGCTATAAATATAACAGGAGTTAGTGTGCGGTAAAGTAGTTCATAAATCGATTTTCAGGGTCACATTGGAATAAATTTATGGTTTTCTCCCCATTTATTCCGTATTTAAAATAATTGATTTTTAACAAGAATTTTCACTGGAAGGAAAAAAAAAGGATTATTTTAAATTATTATTACTTTTCGTTGCGTTTTAAACTTACCATTAGTAGTGCACTTTTAATATGATCAGATTGCAATAATAACTAAATAGTTTATATCCCTAAATTTGATGGAATCAAAAAAGAAGCGAAATTACGAGATTTTTGATCAACGACAGCAGCTCACTGCTGTTGTATTTTAATTCGAACGCACAAAAGGATTGTTTCTAAATATAGTTCACAGAAGGAAAACTAATTAAAATTTTCTTGGAATTTATTTCATTTGAATGGATGGAGCTAATGATCAGTTTTGAACAAATTTTTAAATGAGCAACAACAACAAAAACAACTACAGAAATAAGCCTGCTTTTTCTTCTCTCTGCCCATAACTCATCAATAATTGCTGTTTTTAATTAAAAATGAAACGCAATAATTGGCTTTTTTTTCATATATTTATTAACTTCTCGATTCGTATTTGACTAATCTGCAAGTCACGCAACATTCGAGATGTAATGATGTTATTTGATATATTTGATTCCTATCAAGTTTATGCAAATTAATTAGTTAATTAGCAAGATTTATCTTAATTAAACAATTCACTTCTTTTTTCTTTTCCCATTTAATTACGAAGAATATGTACACCGAGTTTTTGGTAGTTCATTTCAGATATTATTAATAGATGAGAGATGCCTTTATAGGATTTTTTCTTTGCATTCCGATCTAAGCAATGGAATTTTTATGAATACGGGTATTTTACGGGTACCGAATTTTTACGATTTTTTTTCCCTACTTAATTTGACATTTATTTGAAACTACATGAAAGGATATTATATACATACGCGTCGGTGCATTTTTGTAACAATTTTATAGTGTTTTCCGTAGTTGATAGTCCGTCGTTGCTGTCAAGGGCAAACAATCTTCGACGATTACAACGTCAGTCATTTCTGTTCCTTGAAAGAATTCAATAATTTTTTGTTCTAAGCGGTTTTTATCACGTAGCTTGGTTTCAGCTACTGAAATAGGGAACAACTTTTTTACCTTGAGTCTACCTTCACGCACTTGAAATAATATTAATGGTATTGCATTTTAGCTGATGTTTCTGGAGTGCGAGAAATTAGAAATACATAACCTCACAACTGAATTTTATTTCCACTCTTTGTTTGTGACCTTGACAGAAATCTTTCAAGTAGGCACGTTCCAGTAACAAAATTGTGTTCTTGTTTATGCAGTGTTTCTTCTTCTCAACATTGCAAGTAGAATGAACTGTATTTAGTGCAGTGGAAATTCGGTTAACGAGTTGCACCAACGTGCGAATCACTCGTTATTCGAATCAAACTTCCCCATAATGGAATGAGGGAAACTCGGATAATTAATTCCACAATTACTCATTCTCATACAAATGGCAAATAAAATCGGTATTCGATCAATAATACATCTCACTAATAATATGATAAATAATACAATAAAAATATATAATATAATAACGCATAAAAAACATACAATAGGATAATATTTACAAATTAACTGTAAACGACGAGAGAGAAATAAGGACTGTCGTTTAGGACAATTCACCGACTTACGGTTGATTGTAAGTTCTTTCTCTTTAAATTTACGTGTTTCTATTCTATGTCTTCTATTTCTTTTTTCGAACGCCAAATTTTCAAATTTCTACTGTTTTTGTGTGACTCTGAAACAAACCTATATCCAATGACACGTGCTTCTCTTTTTCTTCCTTTTTTTTTTGGGATTTCTCGGAAATGGGAAATTACACTGCCCTTGAACAGATTCATCACTTGCTTTGTTACAGCTTTATTTGATTGGCTGTTTTCTACAAAATGTTCACAGATTTTCATATTCTATACAAAAATTAAAAAAAACTTTCAAGCGCACATGCTCGTGATTACAATACTACATCTAGTTTTCTATCGTAAACAGTCACGCTCGCACGTGTGTGTTAATTTTTCGCACGCTTATTGGAAACTGTAGGGCAGAATATTACCGGCAATTCAAACAGTACTTGTGTGGACGGAAGCAAAAAAATGATCAGCTCAGTTGTGATGACGTGAAAACAAATAAACAAAGCGCAAATTCTTGTTCGTAATGCGAATCATCGCTATTTAACTGAGTCATAATTTGTTCAAAATTTGTATTCGCTATGTGAAATCGCTATGTGCTCGTTAACTGAAGTTCCTCTGTAGTTAAAATCTATTACAGTAGATGTGCAATCACCCGATGGACCATACCAAGTGTTCAATCATTACAAGCACTTTGAATAAAGTGATTAATACTTTCACAAATGGTGGAAAATCGTGTACTTGAAACAAAAAAGAAACGCAGTGTGTAATATAGTTTTTTTTCATACATTTAATAACTTTTCGATTCACATTTGATTTTTTTTCAGGTTACACAAAACTCAAGAAGCAATGATGTTATTTGATACTATATTTGATTCCTATCACGATGCGAATCAATAAGGGAATTAGCAAGATTTATCGTAATCAAATAAATCAATTTCTTCCTTTTCCCTTTTAATTTCGAAGAACTCGATTTTTTTGCAGTTCATTTCAGATATTATTAATAGATGAGAGAGAGAAAAAAAGAACATTTAACTTGGAACAGTGCAAAACGTGAAATTTTCCTAGTTTAAATTGGGGTACCCAATTTACACGTTGTATACTCAACACACTTGAAAAGAGAGAATATGCAACTTACAAAACTTTCAATATCTCTTCTGTTGCGTTTATGAAACTGCAGCGTAGTAAAACTTGCGAACTACAATTTATATTTTTCGAAAAATTAGTTCTATACTTACAAAACTTCTCTTTTACTCACAAAAGCTTCAGTTAGTTCCATTTCTTCTTTTTCATTCACATTCTATTCTTGATTGAATTTGTTGAAAAAAAACCACATAAATTTCACAACGAGGTATGCATTCAACAAAAACTTTCACCATTTTCCTTAGGAGAGGTGAGTGAATATTCCATTGTACATCAATGCATAATAACTAAGTAAATGTTGACATCATGGATGTTGTATATCTCTAATGAAATCATTCAGCATCAAAGGAACTGACGGAACTAAATATTTGAAAACATTTCGTTTTTCTTTCTAAACGTACGTTGGATAATTATGTATTTCATCATCATGAATGCGTTCCTCTACCTCCATTATTGTTATTCTTTGTGTTTATATATTAATAATCATATATATGTGTCATTATTTTATTTTTTTTAATTTCAATATATGATATATGCATTATTGAAATTATCATTGAATTATTATTTTTATTTTAACTTTTATTGATTAAAAATACCTATTACAGTAGAATCCGGACTATCCGGCCAAATGTGGTGGAAGGGCGGGCCAGATAAAAGAAAAGCCGGATAGGCCGTGCTAATGCTCACTTCTCCTACCCCACCGGTTCCTACCATCAAAAATACCATTTTAATATCAAAAACTGCTGCTATACAGATTTTGTGACCTCTTGGTACAAATCAGTACTTTATACATAAATGTAATGTACTTTATATCTAAATATATTGTACTTTATATCTAAATGTATTGTACTGTACACATAAAACGTCCAAGAATGTAAATATTGTTATGGAAACTATGTAAATAGTTCTTATTTATCATTTATTATGCCATTTTTTTCCTATAAATACTAATTAGTTTATGTAAAAATGAAGCGCATTCCTCTGTAAATCTCGCTAGATTGCTAACAAACTTAGCGAAGTTTGGCGACAGCTCCGATGATTTGGCGACGTCATGGCACCAGAGAAATTTATGGGATCAAAATTTCTGAAATTTTGAAGGAGTATTCATAGGGTATGTCTCAGTGAAATCACCCAACAAAATATAAATATTTGAACATCCGTTACGATTTTGTGAGTTTTGAAGTTTGAAAAAAAGACAAATTTGAAAAATCGGAAAATTCATAAAAAGAGAAAAAAAAACTTTTCATTTTTGTTAGTTGATAAATCAGAGATTCATTTTACTAAAATATGTCAAAGGAATATTTATTAATATGCAAGATTTTAGAGTTTTTGGTGTAGGGGTCATTCAAGTATTACGTCAGCATCGGGGGGGGGGGTTTAAAGTTCTCACGTCATTAACCACCCCTTTTTGAAGATATGGAATATTCTAAGCTGCCGACGAAATTTTGCTGACGGGGGGGGGGGGAGGGTCAGTGTTTTGCTGACTTTTGCTGACAAGGGGGGGGGTCAAAAATGGCTGAAAATCTTCTTACGTAATACTTGAATGGCCCCCCGTAGCAGATATCAAGACCCAATAGATAGCATTCCCAGGTCCTTGAGTGACTCTCGGCATCGGTGGCATCGGTGGCTCCAAAGCGGTGTTTCTCAAACTGTGGGCCTCAACGAGGGCATAAGTGGTCCGTAGGTGGACTCGATAAAATTATCCATCCGCTGTAAATGATATTAGTAACATCCATATGGGTTGAAGTAAAATTATACCTTCATAGTTAAGTTCCGAAATATTTACATACATCATCGATGAGAATATAGAAAATTTTTATCCTAATACTAATATCACTAAATTTTTCCGAAAATTTCAAATAACTGCTTCGAGTGCGATTTGCTAATTACGGCTAAGATTGATGAAGGGTGTGTGTGTGTTCACAACTTTAGTAAATACAGTAAAACCCCCCTCTTAACAGACACCCTCAGATGTGGTCAACCCCCTCTTTTAAGGCCAAATAATAATTTCCCCTTGTATAATGAGATTATAAATTTCAGACCCGTGATTAACGGTCACCCCCTATTTTATGGACGAATTTTTTTTGTCCCGTCGGTGGCCGCGAAAGAGTGGTTTTCTGTACTACAATCACCAATCGTCGCTGAATTTCCTGAGAAATTATTAGTATAAGTCAAATGGAAAGCCAGAAGAGATTGCAGTGAGTGGGAGGAGGTCCGTAACTATAGGATTTTTGTGTGGGTGGTAGCAAATAAGATTTTGCTGCCCCCGCCCCCACCATTGTAAAATTCGATTTTATCATACTTTTTATTCTCTCTTAGAATTTGCCGCCCGGGGCAGTTGTCTATTTACCTTCCCCCCCTCTAATGTCGGCCCTGGTTACTGCGTTGTGGGGCTACATGTTCTTATTCATTTTCGTATATGTCAGGATCCCTTACTTAAAATGGAGGAGGGGTAGGCAGAGCCATATTTGAGGGGTGGGGCCTAAGTAGGCATAGGGGTTGAGAAATGAGTGCCAAGATCATTGGAGTAGAATGGGAGAATGGTGAGAAAAAATCATAAATCTACCTCTGCCGGAAGAGCGAAGGGTCAGGTCAGTGAGCGACGAAAAGAATGTACTAGATATTGTGCAAGCATTTGAGTCTTCAAAAGAGTGACAGTTGAGTGAAGGACGAAAACTGTGACCTAGAGGCTGTGAACGCACGTGAATGACTAAATCAGTGACTTGGACGTACAGGAATATTTGAGATGGGGCTAAACGATCTATTGTCTAGGGTGACTAATTTTGATGAATGAGTGATGAAGAAAACTAGACTAGGAAATTGGTGAAGTGCGGGAAAATTGATAGAATCCACATCTGGAGATGACTGCGGGCAAAGCCCTAACTGGGGGTCGCGAAATCACGTGGGCTTTTTCAATTGCTCGAATTTCCGTGTGGGAAAATAAGGTATTTGCTGAAGTGACACCTGCTATTTAACATAGCACCTGATCCCATGCTCATGGAGTGCCCCCATACACCTGAGAAGCCTCCCCGGGCCGTTCATGGTAGGCCCAGATGTTAAGACGGTCCTAGGGTGATTTATCAAAGGATCGGGAAATCTCTCCCTTCTTCACTTCTGAAATAAACGAAGTAGTCTGGTGATCAATAAATACCCTCCATTGAAAAGAACTGTTAAAGCTTCGTCATAAAAATGTATATGTTTCGTTAAAGGTGATAAAGCGGTAATTATATATAATCGCCAATCGTCTCGGCAAGCTTCATAAATTTATCACTTTTACCTGTGATTATGTGCATAAGACTCTAAGACCCACACATACACACAGACGGTTTTTGATAAATACTAAAAAAAATACATCACTTTTATCGGTCATTATGTCCAAGTGTCGTTGATTCATTAGATAAATGTTGAAAAAATTATCTCTTTCAGCGATGATTATACATAATATGCAAGCGTATCCGGTTAATTTAATAAATACTTGAAATTTATCGCTTTTACCTGTGATTAATCATGATGCCCTAGTGTAATTGGCAAGTTTGGTAAATAATGAAAAATAATTCCCAAATGAGTCCAGTATGATTACTTTTCTTGGACAACGATATAGCGGTCAACTCCTATTTAATTTTTTTTATTTCCCATAAAACTTGTTAAATAAGGGTTCGTTACATCGAGGTTCAGGCTTTGGTTTACAAATACGGTGATCTAAATAATAAATCTTATCACATTAATGGAGACCGATTTATCATCTATACGAAATGGCGATTATTCATAAATACCAGAAAATGTGATAGTATGATTTATCATGTTTACCAACTACGCTTGGGCATTATGCATAATCGTCTGTAAACGTGACAACTGTTTATTGAAATTTATCTAACTTACCAAAATGATCAGTGATTATGCATATAACCGGTTTTTTATGCATAATAACGATTTATCAGAATTAACCATAGGTTATTATGCAAACCATTTGATAAGACAACCATTTAGGTAAGCTTGATAAATTCCCCTAAATTTATCACTTACCTTCGTTTGTGTATAATACTCAAACGTCGTTAGTGAATTTAAAAAAAAACAAAAATAAAATTATCACACATGCATATTTACCGGCAATTATGATAAATGTGTGTGTTTCGAAATACCCAAGCATGTTAGTAAACATAGTGAATCGTACTAAATTAATCACGCGTTCTTCCGGTAATTATGTATAATTAGACCTCGACATAACGAACTACCGTTTAACAAATTCTTTGATTTAATGAATTTTTCTGGTTTCTGTGACAATAAGACGCCCCCATATAACTTCTATCTGACGAATTGTACAATCAGACCTCAGTATAACGAACTTCTTTTTAGCAACTGTATCCTGATCAGTGTTCGTTAGTACCCATCTAAATGCATGATTCACTCATCGAAATTCAATTTTACTCATATAAATTTCGTCGAGGAGTGAAAATACTCCTTGAAATTTTAGGTAACTTTCCTATAATAGTTCTCACTGATTATTCACTGACTTATATAGAAGAAATAATTATTATTTCTCACTGATAGAAAAATAATCCTTTTTTCAAAAAATTAATCCTTAAAACTTGGGAGAGTAGTAAAATTACTAAAGTTATATTTTAGGATAGTACTTATCCCGATATCATGAATTCTCAATTAACGAATATAAATACAATAGAAATACCAAAAATATAATTATAAATAAAACACTTAAATTTCAAGTATTTATCAAATTTACCAGGTATGCTTGGGTTTTATGTATAATTGGCACAGGAAAATTAGTAATTTTTTTAGTATTCAACAAATTTATCAAAGCTACTTGGGTATTATGCATAAACGGTGGTAAAAATGATGTTTATGAAACTTGCGTAACACGACGATTAGAAATTATGTATAACAACCGGTTATATTATATATGCATAATAACTAATTTATCCCATCTACTATAACATTTATCTGTCTATATCAAGAGGAAAAATTCGAATTCATCAACAACATTCTTTCCCATACATTTTCATATATATAAATTTTACTAGCTTTCTAGTAAAATTATTTGTCGAAATGTTTAATATTATTTCCCTAATTCTCTCCCCTTTTCTTTGTTCCACTCATAATATTTATATATTTTCGACTATTTCGATATTTTTCAACTTCATACAAATTGAAAAATTCCTATTTAAATTCACATATTCCATGCTTAAATGTTTATAATTTGAAGCTAACAAATAATTTGAAGAAACTAATAATTTTGATTATATTAGCTTCAACTTACAAAATATTGAAGCATTCAATTTATGAATTTTAATGGAAATTTTCCAACTTGTATGAACTGGAAAAATATGCGTTCCTACGATGATTATATCAAGTACCGAGAACGAACAAACTTTTAGAATTTCGAGTGTTTATTCAAATCGATGATTACAAATAGTCGCACGTTTCTTCATGAAAAGTCTCAGGAATTCCGTCCAGGATCCCAATGATGTCTCCTTAACCGGTGTGGCGTCCTGAAACAGCTACAAGGCTTTTGGATCTGCAAGGATGAAAAATAGAATCGGCAGTATCACGCAGAAAAAGTATTTTGAAACTTAGCAGAGACGCGGAATAGAGAAAATTATATTATCAGGAAGTTTTACTAAGAGTTAAGCTTTACTTAAATATCTTTTACTTAAATATCGAAGCTTTTATCATATTCAATGACTTTAATTAGTGACTAAGCTTGAAGAATTTGAAAGACTTCAGCGTCTTTAGCATTATTTAGTATTATTAACGTCTTTAGTATTATTTAGTATTATTAACGTCTTTAGTATTATTTAGTATTATTAACGTCTTTAGTATTATTTAGTATTATTAACGTCTTTAGTATTATTTAGTATTATTAACGTCTTTAGTATTATTATGTATTATTAGGTCTTAGGTATTTTAGTATTTTTTAAGTTGGTAAACTTTATACAAACTAAATATTTTTATCCTAAAAGTTTGATTTAAAAATTCAGTTTACTTGTGTTGCGTTGAAAACATTAGCAGCATATTATTATTTTTAGTGTGATTATGGCATTAATGATTGTTTTGAAACGGTTTAAATCGTAATTTGAAATAGTTACTTTATATTACTGTTTTTGCGAGAAAAATTATTACTTTTATTTATCTCCGCTGAATCTTATTTGGTATACAGTTTTTGCTTTTTCTACACTTTGGCGTCCACATAGATGCTGTCAACGCATTTCAAAGGCAAAGCTTTCAGCAACGCTCACCTACTCGCTTGCCAGTGCAATAACGCTTCCAGAAATTTACGTGTGAGAAGCGTGTACACACGATAAGAGCCATATATACAACCTCTCTATACCCTGTTGGTAAACTTTTCTGCATCGCTCGCCTACTCGTTTACCAACAGGGTAGACGCCGTGCCTTACCTGCCAGTTGATACCTGCGCTACATTAATGGTAATGAATATTATATATAAATTGTTAGAAATTTAATTGTTACTATATGATTAATTATTCGAAAAAAAAATTTTTTTAGTTAATTTATATGAATGTTTCCCAAAGTGGACAATATCAATCAACCTCTGAGGGGCGATGGAAAGGTTCAGGGGTGGAAAGAGCTTTGGGTTTAATATAGGATCCTATGGTTTGGCTTGAGTTTTGGGGGCGATGAGAAGGAACATTTTTTGAAGAAGGGGGCGATAGGACAAAATGTTTGTTTGGGGAACTGATTTATACCCTTAAATTCTAGGTTAGATTGGATTCCATATGAATACCCTTTAATTTTTCGACTTGAAAAATTACTATTTATTTTTGAAAAATAAAGAATATTTTTCTGAATCGAGCTATACGTTTCCTCTTTGGGTCATTTGTGTGTTTTTAATTAACTTTTTTATTCAATGTTTTTTGTGTATTCTTAAAATTAAAAATAACTTTATTGTATTTTAATTTACGTCTATGAAGTGTGTAGGTGATATAAGCAGTAATTATAATTGATATTCATGAGGAAGAATAAAATATTTATTTCCTACAATAATCAAACTTTTATTTTATACAAAGATTGATTTAATTTTTTCTCTCTGGTTTTATAGAATAATTTTTTAGTTTTTAAAAAATTAAGCTCAATTTATAAAGCTGTTCGTGATGTGTTTTTATAAATTAAAAAAAAAAATGTTATAGTGTAATTTAATTATGTACAGTTCAATATTACTTTTATTTCTGAAAATTAATTAATAATGCTTTTATAGTAAGTTTTTAATCTTCCATCTAATTTTCTGCACTTTAGCATCCACGTAGATGTTGTTGACGCATTTCAAAGGCAAATTTTTCAGCACGCTCACCTACTCGTTTGCCAGTATAATGGCACCGCAAGTCATCTACGTGTGAGAGGAATGTATATATAGCTAACACGCAAAAATACAGCCTCTTCATACCCTCTTGGTAAAGCTTTCTGCAACGCTCACTTACTCGCTTTACCAACGGAGTAGAAGCCGTGCCTCATATGGGTCTTAAACTCAACTATTGCCGTCCTAAATTTAGATTTACCTAATTATCTTAGTTTTTGCGGTCCTTCCGAATTACGATTCTTTTATTTTAAAAATTAATATCGATTCTATTAACTGCTGTACCTGAAATTAAATTGTTCTACGTTTAATTGATTATTATTCGACAGAAAGATTTTGTAGTGATTTATTTTAGGTAAGCATCGAGCCACAATCGATTTGTCGTATCGAATACCTTTGGATTTATAAATTTGGGAATAGTCTGTGCATTAGTATTTTAGGTTTGTTAAATGGCGGTAGGTATATTAAGTAAGTATAGTTTTTTTAATTATTATTTGTTTCCTGAAAATTAATTAATATTAATTATATAGTTCGTTTATAGAGCCATGCCTCACATTTTCTGCTCTTTAGGGTCCACACAGATACTAGTGACGTATTTCAAAGGCAAAGGTTTCAGCAACGCTCACCTACTTGTTTGCCAATGAAATAACGCTTCCAGAAGTCTGCGTGAGAGGCTGTATACAAGGCCAAGACCTATATAGAACCTCAACATACCCTTTTGGTAAAGTTTTCGGCAACGCTCGCTTACTCATTTACCAACAGGGTAGACGCCGTGCCCTACATGGCAATCCTAAACCCTTAAATCGTAAAACCTAAATCATTTTTATCCCTGTAGACTTCTTATCGCATTTCAAGTTACGTATTTTAGATTATATTAAGTGTAAAAAAACGCATGCCGTATTATATTTGGGCTTTTGTGATTTTTTTCTCCTGATAGGATCTTCTAACGGGGCCTCTCTAATATATATTTATTTGATCAGAATTTTGTTTTATCTTTCTACCTAATATTTTCACATTTAAACTCTCATTTAGTTGATTCAAACATAAAACTTATATTTGGTGTATTGTTTGAATCATATCCCTGCACTTTGGTGTCCGCACAGACGCTGTCGACGCATTTCAAAGGCAAATTTTTCGGCACGCTCACCTAATCGTTTGCCTGTGTAATGGCACCGCAAGTCATCTACGTGCGAGAGGAATGTATATAGCTGACACGCAAAAATACAGCCTCTTCATACCCTCTTGGTAAAAGCTTTCTGCAACGCTCACTTACTCGCTTTACCAACGGAGTAGACGCCGTGCCTTACATGGTAACCCTATAACATAAATCATTTAATCTGTTTTATCATTTTATCTGTTTTATCATTTTATCTGTTTTATCATTTTATCTGTTTTATCATTTTATCTGTTTTATCCTTTTATCTGTTTTATCATTTTAATCTGTTGACTCCCTATCTTATGTCGAACTAGGTATTTTAGGGTGCATTAAGTGTAGAAATCTAAGTTACAATTACCTGATGTGAACTTTTAGATTGATTTTCGTCTTAGAGCGTGTCAACAGGGCCTCTCAAATTAATAATCTTATTTGTTACTTCTTATATATGTTTCTTCTAATTTACGGTTTATGAGTATTTTGTTAAACCAATTCTATCTCTTAGATTAAGTTATTGATTTTAAGTTCATATTAATTATCAGGTTTTGTATGAAATTGTTCCTCTTCATAAAATTTCTTAGTTATTAGTAATCTCTCGAAAATGAAAATTTATAATTTTAACTATTACTTATTTGTAACTCCGATCGCTCCCCTTCCCGTACCAATTCATTGCTTCCCAAAGGGCGACGTTGCTCACTTTAGGAAACACTGGTTTACGCGTATCAAATATTTTGAGTATCTTATATTAAATTATAGATAGTGATAAAGCTACATGGATTGAGCTCACCCCCTTTCTTTAACGATCCCAGCAAGATGGAGTCTCTTCTTTGATGTCCTCCCTCAGCAAGATGGAGTCTCTTCTTTGATGTCCTCCCTCAGCAAGATGGAGTCCCTTCTTCGATGTCCTCCCTCAGCAAGATGGAGTCCCTTCTTCGATGTCCTCCCTCAGCAAGGATGTTATACTTCGAGACGATTATCTTCTTCAAGACAGCATCTATTGCAATATGGTATATCGAATTATCATCTATTAAATGCATTTTGATGATTCACTGTGATATAGGACCCCAGTTGCCCATCCCTAATATTTTCAGAGCCAAAAAATAATAAAGATTAACATTTGTTTTTATGTACATGCACCGTATCTGTTCGCATTAGTCAGCATGCCGGGACACAGCGAGGGAAACCAGCATTCCAGGAGAGCTAGTCACAGATTCTGGAAAAATTCTCAAACAATTTTACTCTAAAAATTCACTAGCCGAAAGCTTACTGCGAACGTCGTTTTTCCCAGCATGCCGGGAACAGACCAGACCCCGAATATTCAGAAACCAGGTGTCCCTCGAGTTTCATGGCATGGCGACTGATGCTAGTGAATACGGTAACACAGCTTGGCTCTCTAAATTTATCAATTACATAAGCTGTGGTAGGAAAAATTAACCAATAAAATATTTAAATTTCCCCAAAGATATTTGATTCAAAATCCGTATTTCATTGTTCTGCTCTATAATGTATCCTATATTCAAATAAAGAATATAAACATCTCTAAACTTTTTGACTTCCTTATTGGTTTAACCAATAAAATATTTGACTGATCATTAATTCACAATAGAACCTCGTTATAACGGAGTAATATGGGCTAAACGTCGTTCGTTGTAATGAAAAAATCCGGTTCATAACAAATAATTCTTATAAGAGGTGTAATGCTACATTATTGAAAGTACAGCAGTTAGCTATAAAATGGGTTTACTATACATCAAATGAAAAACAGCCTTCAACATAGGTTGAATTTAAAAAGAACGTGTACGTTGTTGTACGTACTGCATTTATCTCTTAATTAATTTTTCATTAATTTTTCTGGCTGGCGAGAGTGGTATGAGTCACGCAGCGCATACAAAGTTTACGCAAAACAAAACAGCGATCGATGTTTAATCGCTCACTTGGAAATTCCTCTTAAACGAGTTGATACTTTTTTAAATACTTAAAATCAGTTTTAAACTCGTCAGATAAAAATTTAGAAATTTTTTACAACTGTTTTAGCTGACCGTTATTAGCGAAGTCCGTTATAGTGAGGTTCTACCGTAGATTGAATTGATAGCAGCCGTCTGAGAAATAAAATATAACCTTTTTTTTTCAGAATCCGAAATCCTAATAAATGCTCTCGAAGCAAATGTATGTGAAATTACAATTAAAAGAAGTCGAATGAAAATCTTTGTTGAAGTGAACAGTACGAACTATTTCTTAACCTCTGATATTGGGAACATTTTCTGAAAAGCTTTATCAGCTGAAGTATTACTGAGCCAAATAATATAAGCTAAACCATATTATTGGTGTTGCTGTTCATTCGAAACAATATTGCTCAGAGCAAAGATTTCCAACGCTCTTACGTAACCCCTGATGATTAAGAAGCTGTTCCATGGAACCCTTTATGGTAACAAGTCTGTCCTACAGAACCAAAACAAGTTATTTTGAAGATTCTCTGATATACGGGGCTTCCTCCTAGTAAGTTCAGACAACAGCATGGGTCATTTGATCATCGATTTTTTTTTTGCTCACCTCGGCCATTTTCTGTACACGGTCGGGACCTACAATTTATTGTCGATTCTGAACAGCAACGTCTGACATTTTCTTTTTTTAATACTCACCGAGGGGTTGGTAAGTTAACCCCCCTCGGTGAAACACTCCAAGTAAAATGATATTTTGAACGATTCTCTGTGTTTCTCCAAAGCCCTTCCGAGATCAACATGGGACCCCGGATAAAAAAAAGTTTTAATTAAGGGTTCCGTGACGTTTGGAAACGCGCATAGGAACATCAGGGTTCCGCATCAAGACACGAGCTAAATATTTTCTAGAAAACAAGCTTTCACACATTTATTTAGGCACATTATGCTTATGGTCAAAGACAACTTTGGCAGCTTCAACGCTAAAGGTTTGACTTACTTGGCGTTACAACATATTTCGATTAATTTAGGGCATATTTGTGAAGTTTTACGAGGAATCCCTACATCCGTCTTCTATCGAGAATTTAGCTGTAACAACGGTGCTCACTAAAGCACCTAAGGATACTCGATTCTGATTTGGTGCTGCAAACTATTGATTGAGCATCCCATTTTAGCCATCAACGATTGAGCATCTTATTCAATTTGCATAATTAACATTTTGCTTATTTTATAACTGAGGATATGTCCAAGTTGCGTATGGGTTCCATTCTGATAACAATAGGCACAAACCACCGCTTGATATTTGAAAAAGTTTGAAGACTTCTTTCCTAGTCACTTGATGGTTACCACTGCACTAGATTCGTACAAAAGCATGTGCTTCAACTACAAATTACCCCCTACTAATAAGATATATATTTTTAACAAACTTCCATTTTTTTTCTCGCATCTTCCCTGAATCAAGGTAACTTTCACAGACCAACCCCCCCTCTCCTGGGCCATTCCACATTTCCCTCTTTGGGAATTACTAGATATTGCCCACTTTGGGAAACACTTGCAATCCTACCAAAAGTCTTTCCCCATACATAAACAACCGCTCTTATCCATAAGAAGGAGCAAAACATAGGAATTTTAACTATAAAATAAAACATATTAATTGATAACTAAAACGATGTTATGATATGTCTCCTTACTTACCCGAATGGGGAACCTCAGACACGACTTGTCGGTTGAACCTCTTCAGCAGGTTCCCGGACCTGCCATTCATCTACCAACTGAAAAAGAAAATAAATGTATTAGGTTTCACACACATTATATTTGAAGACAATGAAATAGTTACATTTGAGAATAAAATAATTATCAATACCTACATTTAGCGGGATTACCTAATTGATAAAACGAAGGAGGTCTCGAGAAATTCTCCCTCACCGGACGGACGACAATCCAAAACTGAAGAAAAATTGACTGTTGCGCTTTCAAATATTTTTTTACAAGAATGCATTCAGTTTGAACAATCACAGTAACAGTCCAAAGCAAAATATTGTTTGACATGGACATTGTTTTCTATATTTCTCTCTCTATCCGTAAGTTAAATACATTTGACCTAATTAATGCATTTCTTCGGTAATATAAATGTATCTACATAGCGTAATTGAAAATATACGGGACATATGATTCAGTTTACTACATCAAAAACCTTCGACCTGTTGCTTGCGCGCACGTAGGTGCTCACTGAAATACCCAAGAGCATCACATACTCATGTTCATTTCAGTCATCACAAAATATTCATGTTTGACTTCTTAAAAAATCCAAGAACTGGTATAATGTGGATTTGTGTGAAAGCATATTTGAGAGCAGCTTTATCGGTGCTTATCTACGATAGACATTAGCGGTGCTCATTTGACTCCGATAATATAGAAAATTATGACCTATTACCCTATCATTATGAATTTAAACTCCTAGAGGAGTGATCGTTGGAGTACACCATTGGTCTTCAAAATACGTTATTCGACGCTTTGTATGTCAAATGTATAGATGTTATTGCCAAAGGCCGAAGTGCGGTCAATTTACGACGGGGCCCGGCCACTTCGCGAATTGGGCAAGAGTTTTGGCCATAGTCCGAATTGCAGAAATGATTCGGTCTCTGGCCGGTCATTTCGCGAAGTGGCCGGAGATCCCTGGCCAAAACTCGATGTGCTAATTCGGCAAGAGTTTTGGCCACATTCCGAATTGCAGAGATGATTCGGATAGTTTAAAAAAAAATTGATTGCAGACGGCAGCACTACACATAACAAGCGTTACACAGAAACAAACTTCACGGAAGGTTCACCATACATACACGCACATTCCAATTTGTACCGATTCGTCAGAAGTTCCGCAGAGGTGCATGTCTGGTTTAGTAGTAGAGTCAGATACCCGTGGTCTTCCAGATACAGTCGAAGCCGCTTATGTCGGCAAAAACAGCGAAACTATTCGTTGTACGTGAACTTTGTTATATCCGTAATGACTTGAAAAATGATGCGTTCAAGTAAAATAGAACATTTTACATGCACGATACGCTTTTTTCCATTGATCTGAGCATTTTTAAAATGAATAGATTAAAATAATATATTTCAGTAAAGATTAAAAATAATTAAAATCCTCACGTAATTGAATGAATCAACAGGATACAATGTGTTGATCATTGCTTTTACCTTTCCCTGATATTTTTGTGGACTTGGCAAAAACTTGCCAAATAAGCAAGAGAAATGTCTTTTCTTTTTAGCAAGGGCACGAACACTGTTAAAGTTTTTTTCGTCTCATTTTTTCGAACCATTACGAAGGAATAATGAACTTCAAGTAATTACGAATTTTTTTCTTTTTGATACCTAAGTTCCTTTTTCTATTTTTGGCTTTCAACCAACTGTATAGCTGCAATTTTTTGAAGCAAAGAGTAGCGTTTTGCACTTAGACATTCTCAAAACTAATTTTCGAACAATGAAACCATCAGAACCGACGTCCGAATCTAGCTCGAGAATGGCAAATGCGCACTAAAGGTGGTTTTTGGAGGTTAGATTATCTTGGGAATAAATAACCTCAGTCCTTTCTTCTTAATGAGGTTTTCTGCAAACAAAATAAGATTTAACTGAGAAAAGTAGAAGAAAACGAAGGAAAATAGGATTTTACAATGCCCAAATCAGCTCCACTAGAATGTTTTCTAAGAAAGGAAGGAGGCGTTATCAGTCACAGAAAAGTAAATTTAGAGAAAAGAATATTTAGATAAGATTACAAATAAATTCGTTACAATTTTCTATTCTTGAAAATCGGTCGAAAATTCGTTATAAACGTACTTTGCTGAAATCGGAGTGAATTATAAGTGGAGATGGGATTATATGCAAATGCATATGTGCGTATTCAAACACCAAACATGGCTCCCGCTCTGTCCCTTGTGGGATATAAGCAGGTCACCTTATGGCTGGGCCATGTTGGAAAAAGGAAAGCCCCAACAGCCACCATGACCACCGGTCGAACGCCGGCCAGCATCGCATCAACGAATTTCCGACCCACGCATATGAATTTTCATATTTTTGCCTCTTTCAGCATTAATGTATATAAATGCATAAAAATCAAAGAATTTTCAGGATAAGTGCATATTTTTGACGGTTTATTTTTAAGCGCATTAAATTTTTTTTATAATTCTTTGAATAAATATTGCTCGCAATATTTTCATAACATCGGTTTTTTCCCCCGCAGGTGAAATTTAGTGAATTAATACATATTTATAAAGTATTTTACGAATATTAATCGTTTCATCGTAAGGCTATTTCTACAGATATGTCAAAGTGTTAAATGTTTTTTAGAAATATTGTCGAAATTATTTTGTTACTTGTATTTTCGTTATTGAGCAACTACAACAAACTGAAAACTAAAAAATGCCTGAATAAAAAATAAGTAGACGTTATTTGCATATGCGGTATATACACATGAGGAGGTATTTTTTAGTAAATGAATACATTATATGTATATATATTTGCACTAAGAAATAGAAAAGATGCGTTTTTGAAACACATCTGCATTTTTTTTGGATGCATATTTTCTCTTTTTTTGCACATATTTCGGAATTTTTGACTTTTAAAGATTTCTAGTGCATATTCTGGGGTGTTTAATGCATATTTTGGATTCCCAGTGCACATTTTGGTATTTTAAGTGAACATTTTGCATTTTAAGTGAACATTTTGCATTTTAAGTGAACATTTTGAATTTTAGGTGCTTATTTGCATATTTTTGTATTTTTTGGTGCATATTTGCATACTTTTGTATATTTTGGTGCATATTTGCATATTTTTGTATATTTTGGTGCATATTTGCATATTTTTGTATATTTTGGTGCATATTTGCATATTTTTGTATATTTTGGTGCATATTTGCATATTTTTGTATATTTTGGTGCATATTTGTATATTTTTAGAGCATATTTTGCCTCTTTTTTGTGCATATAATCCGGGCTCTAATTGTAAGCAATCGAAAAAACATAGATAACCAATGCGAAATTCACGGGACAAAGAAAAACTTCGTTATGTGTAAAAATTCTTAATATCCGTGTTCGCTATAAGCGCGTCCGACTGCATTATATTTTAACTCGTATTTGTGTACTTACTGTTAAGATCGTGGAAGACATTTTTTACGAAAAAAAAAAGTCGAAATTACCATTTTCATTATTCGTATACGTGGAATAATCAAGAGAAAACTCAGTTAGCGTACGTTCGAGTTTATTTATCAAGAAGAAAATTTTTTTGTAATGGCTCCGAATATCATCAAATCTGGCAAATCACGAGAAGATTATTTCACATCGAATGCACTTCAATTTACTTTTCCAATGACAAAATTTCCGAAATAAATTCCAAAACAGAATTTTGTTATTGAATTCGGCAAATCGTTGGGTTGATGAAGAGTTCAAGGTTCATTAAAGATTAATTAAACTGCCTGAAGTCAATAGATGCTTCGGGAGGCAGATGCGTTCTTGACTCGAACGACCCACCTACACGTAAGAAATAAGGGAGCGAAAAAAAGCCGTGGCCCGTTTTCTCACGGTCTTGCATCGGGAATCAATTCACTTAACGCGACTTTGTTTCACAGAGAAGTGCAGTCAATATATCTGTCACTAATCCCGGTAGAGGCAAATATTGACTGAAGTTCCGCGAAATAGCGTTCCTTCCGATATTGTTTCTTGAGTATTTGGGCAGTATCAGTAGAAGGAATAAAAAAGACGTACCTTAAGACATCAAATATGTGTCATTAAGGGTGTGTTACGACCGTGTTCGCGTATAGGGTATCCGGAAAGTACTTCTTTTATTCATTACTGAGAATAATTCTTCCATGGTCCCGGAGGTGAAGAATGTAATCGTGTTCCAGAATTCTAGAGCCAATGCCTATACAGTGGTACCTCTAAGAAAAGGTACCGTATTCCATATGAGATTAACCCATGGCTCGCAGGTGAAAGGTGGCCCTCGGAGTCATCTGCTGACCTTAACCACTCCCCGTACAAGATTTTGGTAAGAAATTTGGGTAATCTGTGTTTGACGAATCGGCGATAAATCTAGTAACCTTGTGCTAACCTAACCACGCGTTATAAATAGGAAGATGGGGAAAGAAAAAATACAAAAGCAAAAAGTATAATCGATAAGGTCTTCTTTTCACCTTCAACCTACGTGATCTCTTTCGTTCTTACATGTATAGTAGGAAGATACATTATATGTGTGGGAAAAATATCACTAACAGGATATAGAAAGAAAGAGCAATCTTCCTAGACATAGGATTACTGTAAAACTTAGCGATTTAGGTGCAGAGGGAGAATAGAAAACACGGAGAAGTATGAATTTATTCCGTTGGTGATTTTACATAATATTATCCGCGATCGTAAAGAAATTGAACATAATTTTGTAAAAATGAACTAAGCGGCTCATTTACAAATCGCTTAAGTGATATGCGACAGATTTACAGATCATGGCAGATAACAGATTACTGTTCTATGTCTTTTCTTTTCGGACTTTCTTTCTTTCAGGGATCTCCAGCCACTTCGTGAACTGGCTCGTCAAAGCCCGAAATTCGTACATTGACTAGGTGAATTTACGACGAAATTGACCAGTTCTCGAATTGGCCGATTTTTGGCTTTGGCCATAACATATACAATTCGAGGAACTTTTAATGTCAATATTTCATTGGATTTTTATCTAAGGATTATTTTTTATTGTATTATTATCTACAAAGGCTAATATTCGAAAGAATATATATTTACATAAATTTTCCTTTACATACCCAATAATCATGCGAGTATTTTTTCTAGCTTTTACTTTCTCTATTTTACATTGCTAAAACGATTCGAAAAGAATCGTTTTAGCAATGTAAAATCTCCTTACATATTATGTACTATATATTTATTTTTGAACACGAAAAAAAATTGTGAATTCAAATTTCTCTCTAGCTCTCAATATCTTTGCGTTTAGTTTTATATGATCGAAACATTTTTACTTAAAAACATTCAAATTTTTGGTTACCGACCGTATCAAGGAGATTTCTCAATGTACAAATATATGCATTGTATACGTATGTTTTTGTAATATTGTACGCACACAAAAATGAATCCAAAAGCCATCCGACGTTCTTTCCTATTGTATGTATGACGCGTATGTTATTGAAAATTTGTTTAAAGCAACAACGGGGAAATATCAAAGACCCATACATGTGTATATAACATGTTATAACCGCAAGATCAGCGCATGTCTGCTTTCTTTTTTATTTCACAAAAATGGAGCATGCATATTGGAAGAAAAAAATCGACATTTCTTATTTGTGCGGGTTTCATCTCGGATGCAATATCTGTATAGGTTGGCTGGAGATGTAATATATGTAAATGCATGTTTTGAAAATTCGATATTTTTCAATTTGGATATCATTCGATGTATCCTTGAAATCTTAAAATAGCTTGTGTGTTATTGTATTGACGGAGACTTCTTAATATAATACTGATAAGGATAGATAGATAGATAGAACCCGTCACAATCCCGGGCTGATGCAAAGCAACTTATTTCCGTTACCTCAAACGAGGCAGGGTTGTGTCGGAAAAGTTAGCAAAGATTAATAGTAGTGGCCTCCTTGCCCCGTGCTCGCAAGTATATAATCACTCGCGTCGTTCTCCCTCGTAAGTAACGTACAAGTCATTTGACTAAAAAGGGATATCTGAATGACCAGGGAGAAAAATTGCAAGTGCGCCCAGTGGCACATAAGGGCTGGAGACCACAGCTTGGGATTTCATAGGAGTGAGGGGAAGACTTGTGGGGCAAGTAAGAAGATGAAGTTGGCATGTTGAGGTGGAAGATTCGAAGGATCTAAATACACAATGCATACAAAACATATACAACGCCTCCACTGTGACGGGAAACGAGGAAACGAAGCCTGCGTCCACAGTGCGAAGAACCACATTTTGCAATCTTCCCTGTATACAGCATTTCGAGTCTTGAGTTCTTTTTACTTAGGTCAATTGTGCTCAACCTTCAAAAGAGGGAGGATGAATGAAAGTGCGGAGTGAGGAATTTGCTTAAAAACGTGTAGCGGGGCACTCGATTAAATGATCCGGAGCTGCGCCTCGGGTCTTTTAAGTGATTTGGAAATGTGCCGCAGGGTAATTTGTAACTGTACTGCGGGTATATTAATTGATATGTAAATGTACCGCGCGTCATTTAAGTCATCTGGAATTATACTGCGGGTCACTTAAATGCTCTGGAACTGTGCCAGGAGCCACTAAAGTGATCCGTAAAAATAACGTATTGCTTAATTACGCGACACGTAAATGTGCTTCGGGTCATTCGAATGATCTGTGGATTGTGCGGCAGGTCACTTAAGTACACTCATGTCCATAAATTGAGGATAATGCCAGCTCCGGCAAATAAAGGTACAGAAACAAAACAAACGTTACTTATTCATAAAGCCCATTTATTAAACAAAAGATAAATAACAAAAACGATGGTGTATGTATGATACCATTCATAAAAACTACGATTTTTGCTCCCTGGAGCAATTGTAAAAAATATCTCCTTTACAAAAATTTACTATTACATGGTTGGTATGATGGTTAATACATTGTATGTCTCCCATGCGATGAAATACAGTCCGTACAACACCTAGCCATGCTGAGTATCAAATTATCGATCTGATCTTGGGGAAGATCATTCCATTCAGCAAGCAATGCTCTCCGGAGTTCCGGTACACATGTAGGAGGTGGTTGACGGGCTGCAACTCGTCGGCCAAGCATGTCCCACACATGCTCTATCGGATTCAAGTCAGGTGAGAATTCTGGCCATTCCATACGGGTTATATTCTCAGATTCAAGGCATTCGTTTACGATGTTTGCTCGGTGAGGACGGGCGTTGTCGTCCATAAACACAAATTCTGCGCCCATGGCACACCTAAACAAACGTGCGTGTTGTTCCAGAACGATGTCCCGATAAATTTGGGTTTTCATGGTTCCGGTTTGAACATGCAGATCTGTTCTGGAACCCAGTATAATTCCACCCCAAACGAGCAATGCTGCACCACCGTAACGGTGTCGTTCAATGATGTTGTCTTGGTGGTAACGGGTACCTGGCGTTCTCCATATGAAAGTCCGACGTGAATCAGACTGCAAGCTAAACCTGCACTAGACGGAAAACATCACACAAGCTCACTGTGACGATGTCCACATTGCATGTTCTCTACTCCAGGCTAATCGCTGCCGACAGTGAGTTGCCGTCAGCGGAACACATCTGACAGGCCTGCGAGCATATAGATCAATATCTCCCAAACGTCTGTACACGGTTCGCCTTGAAACTGTGGTACCCGTGGCTGCAGATAGCTGACGAGACAGGTCGGATGCTGTGCTCCGTCTGCTTCTTTTGGCAGTTATTGCCAAATACCGGTCTTCATTCGGCGTTGTAACTCGGGGGCGACCTGTACTGTAACGTCTACTGACATTTCCTATATCTTGGAATCGTTGCCAAAGCCTAGAGATGACACTTTGGGCAATTCCAAGTTCCTCGGATACTTCCATCTGAGTACGCCCACATTCGAGGCGGCCGATAATTCTACCACGTAAAAAATCATCCACATGCGTCCTCCGTGTCATAACTATTCGCTTATGGCACTGAGCGCCTTACAGAACTCTTGTGAACAATCTCACTTCTTTGGCACCATTCCTTATATACCCCCCCCCCTCTTACTCTCTCGTCATTGTGACGTACTACCGGCATCATCTGGTGGCTTCCTGAAATTTGCATATCATTCTTGCAGATGTGTGTGATAATTCTACAGGTGAAATTTTTACTTTAGATTTCGATTTCCGTGTGATTCTGAATTATCCTTAATTTATGGACATGAGTGTAATTTGTTAAAATGCCACTTGGTACATTTTTACAAAATCATATTTGATGTCGCAGGCCCACATAAGATGATTCTGACGGCCACATTTGGCCAGCGGGGGCATAGATTGAGCAGGTATGACAGGTGTTTTCACACAGACGTATTACTTTCTTAACGGATATCATTGAAGATTCAATATCGGCTGTGTATAATACGAACATAGAAACTAAAACATAATTAAGGCATTCCAAAAAGATTCAAAACTTCCCAATATACAGTAAGTGTAGAAGAGAAATAGCTCAAAAAATTAGGCAATTTAATTATGTAGGCTACACCCCCCTATATAATACAGCAAGGAACTAATGAACGAAACAGACATTTAAACAGTGCAATTCCCTATCTATAATTACGAACAAATTTCGTAAGTCGAAAGTGAAAATATTCTTTCAAAATAACTAGAATTTGATAGAATTTTGAATAAACTTCATATTTTCTGTCTCTGGAATTTCATTATTTTATAATTTGCATATTATATAGCCAGATGTCGGTTTAATTTGTCGTTATCGTGGCAGGAAGTCATTGACCTTCATTTCCAGGGATACACACACACCCTTATTAATAGTAATATTATTTATTTATTTTTCAATCGGCAACATTGTCGTTAGAACATTTACTTAGAAAAAAATGCTGACACGGAAGCAAATATTTACGAGGCCTTTTGTGTCTTTTCCCTTCCTGAGGAAAGATTTATCTTAATTTTTCCCTTTGAAAAGACATTTCCCGCTGTCTTTAGAAAATACAAGAGACGAATTATAACGAAATGCTCAACAGCAAACTGAACTCAAATATTAAAGATGTTATTGACTTTAATTTTTTTTCATTAAGGTGTGGGGTTTCGTTTCATACCTTTCAACATGGTGGTTCACAAAGACCTCAAAACTATGCTTTAGTAGAAATACGCTTAAAAACATTATTTACGGGAGACACATGACGTTCATTCAAATGAAAATTTCTTATTACCGCATATTTCTCTTGCTAAAAATGCTTTATTGACATTTCAGTATCAATGTAATAATAATTTCGGGTGTCTTAGATTGAAAAAAAAAAAGTGTTTCAACAATCTTTTGGTGCCTTATTTAGACACGAAACATTGAAATTTCATTGACTCGATGTTTTTAAAATTCAAATTTTGGAAATTTATAATTATTGTTTTTTTGTATATCAGATATTTATAAATGAATCTCAAATACTTTGCTTCATTTGATGACTTTTCTTTGAATGAATATTATATTCAATTATAGAAATACATAGGCCACAACAGACAAAATGCCCAACGGGGTGGCTGAAAAACAGATGTCCATAAAAAATATGGATGTCAATTATACAGGATTGTCCTGTACGTTCTAATGAGGGATTTATCTCATCGACCGTCCGTCGTAGAGGTATGATTCCAATTTAAAAATTGCTCCAAAGGCATTCAAAAATTACCATATACCAGTTTTGAGACTGAAAATAATACAGTGCGTCACAAAATAAAAAAAATCTAAATTTTATTACGTTTCCCCCCGTTATATAATTTCCAGTTAGAAAGTTGTTGTTCTGTCTCTCCTGATGGCAAAAAAAATTCCATGTTTGTAAGTGCAATATTTACAGAGATATTCGAATTCGAAAAATGGGGGAAATTTGGGAAAGAAAGGTGTTAAATAGGGGGGAAAAACGCTTTACCACCCCCCCCCCAACGCCATTCCTTCCCAAATTGCGTTCGTTTTTTCAAATCAAAAAAATATCTCTGTGAATATTGCACTTAGAAACATGGAATTTTGTTTTTTGACATCAGGAGAAACAGGACAACAACTTTCTTACCGGAGGTTATATAACGGGGGAAACGCAATAAAATCTCGATTTTTTCTATTTCGGACGTCCAAAATTCTTTATAGGAGTGACCATATGGTTCTTATGGTCACTCCTATATATATATGGGCTCTTCACAGAGAAAAACACACAACATCCATTTTCTAAACATTTATTACGGACACAAAAAATACAAATCGATCACAGAGATAACAAAAAAACGTGGCCTTCCCCGCCAACTTCTTTCAGCAAAAAAGTCACTGTTGCCAAAAACTAATCACTTCATACAAGATTCATCGAAAGACTGGTTATTTGTGGAGATGAAGATTACAAGGAAGAAAATTCATCACTGCCCCCACGGGGACTCGAATCCCGGTCTCTCGCATGCCGGACGAGTGCTCTACCATCTAAGCTATGGAAGCAGATAGAACATTTCAACCTTGGAGCGTATATATATGTTGAAAGCCACCGTACATGGACGGCGTCAACAGCTATGGCTTATTCCGCTTAAAGTGTCACTGTACTTACTAAGTCACATTTTTGCTCTCCCAAGAGTGACTCATTAACGAGGTTTGACTGTATATATACCTTTAGTAAAACCTATGTTTTGTGGACATCGACAGGGTAAAATAATAATAATAATAATAATACTAATAATAATAATAATAATAATCAAGCGTAAAAGAGAGGTGACCATTAATTAACGGTTTGGGATGCATATTTCTCTTAAACGAGAGGGAATTTTTATGTGACCGTAAAAGAAAGGTTACCGTTAAGAGGGGTTTTCGCTGCACTTTCAAGTTTCTGGTCCGGGAGGGAGTGGCAGAAATACCGCATCTCTGGCCCGCGGATTTTCCCCCTTTCAAACGGAGCACAGGTCGGAGCACAACTCAGGTCTATCGGCATCTATGGGCAATTTACTACCTAGTGAGTTGGATTGGAAGTGTGCATACCTCAGTCTGAGAGCGTATCTAGTGTTGTGATTGATTTTTCAGTACTGCCATCTACATTTCAAAAGTGAAGTGTAATGCTTGAATTACATTTGTACCGTCTGTGAGTCTGTTACTCTCTGTGGCGAGACTTTTTAAAGGGGAGATCGGCTCGCATTCGCACCTCGAAGCTGAAAACCAACTTCAGCCAACCAACACTGTGGCGACGGTAGGGTTCAAACCCGGGACGTCGCGACGCAAGTCCGTCACTAGGACCACTCACCCAACACAGCGGCAAGTGCCCACGGACTGGGAAGGTTGTTTATCCCTGTACTAGGGCATTGTCATTGTTTTCGAGTATGAAAAGCCCTTAAAAAATTCAAATGACCCACATTCTTTCTCCCCCGAGATAATTAGTAATTGGGTTCGATTCAAATCTCATATTCATGTGTAATCTATTCATGTTGTAATCTCATATTCATGTGCAATCTCATATTCATGTGCAATCTCATATTCATGTTGTAATCTCATATTCATGTAATAATGTTGGTTCGTGTTATAAGAATCAGACCATACATAGAATTTCTAAAAAAGAGCAGCAAAGAATTGAAGAACTGGATTTTTAGTGAGGAAAATCCAAATACAGATGAGATATCGAACGTCACAAAAGACAATAATTAGAATTTTTCCATCTCCTATAATTTTTGTTTTCTAGATCTTTCCGACATCGATGACTTAATTATTTATAGGTGACGATATGAGCCAGTCTTGAGCTTTGAGGTGTTTGTTCACAGGCACCATTTAGTTGAAGGGCGATTCCTGCGTCAGGAAGTGATTCTGTAGGAGCGATGTCGCCAAACATTTCACTTTGTCATCGCCTTGATTCTTGTACTCCTCCAATTTGCTCACGACGCCTGCATGCTGTAAAGTACCCTTCATGGTATCGTGCCTTAACGAGGACTTGGTCATGATCTTCTCGAGGGTGTCTATCGCCGAGACTACGATCTCGGGGTTTTCGTGATCGATCAGCTTGCACAGATGTACCACCACCCCTTGCGTGGCAAGGTAGTAAATCTGTTCCACCATAGCGAAGGACGAATAGTTCGAAAGCGCCGTCACCGCCTCGATCAACGCTTCGTCGTCGTCTCGGCGCACCAACACTTGCAGTATATCTGATACCAACTCATTTTCGATGAACATCTCGACCTGTTTGCTGCTGGTGGCCAAGATATTGGAAGCCAGTCGTAACGCCAGCCTATGGACTTCTTTATCTTTGTGGCGCATCAACCACTTCATCTGACCCAAAATCCTATGGTCCAGGACCTTTTGCGTGATTTCGTCACTCACCGACGTCATGTTGATTAATACCTTGACGATGAACGTGCAGAACTTCTCGTGATGTATCATCCTCATGATCCTACGCAAGACACCTGTATTGACGATGTAGTACATGAGCGTTTCATAACTCGACCTAGTGATACACGTCAGACACGACATACCGATAAGCTGGACCTCGTCGTCATCATGATTCAAAAAATCGCGAATCCGCCTGACCATCGGTTCGAGCATCTCCAACGGCATCGGTGGCATCGGTTTGCACAAGTTTCGCATCAGTCGGCCGGCGTACACCAGCACGTTAACGGGCGTATTCAATCCTGTCAATCTGAACATCTCTGGGATCACACCCGCTTTGATGGCAACGTCTCTCAGCTCCGAGCTGTCTTCTATGATGTGGTACAATGTCCATATCGAGAACGTGCAGACGGCTTCATCCGGCGACTTCATGTTCTCCACGAGGAGAGGTACCGCCCCCGCAAAAGCAATGTCCGCAGCTTTATCGGGGAAGCTTATGGCTACGTCACCAAGCGTTAATATGCTTTTCTTCTGCAGAGCTTCGCCGTCCACACCCGTAGCGCACTGCACGAGCTGGCTGAGCAAGTTGATGTTTACGATGTCTTTGATTTCATCCGGTCTGTGTTTTAGATCATGTCTCAGTTCGTCAATAGCTGAAGCTATTTTACAGGTAGGTGAATCTTCGAATTCTTCCCCTGGAGCCATGGATCCATCAGCGGTGGATGTCTGCTCATCAGCGATGGACGTCTGATCATCTGCGACGGACGTCTGATCATCTGCGATGGATGTCTGATCATCTGCGATGGAACTCTGATCATCTGTGTCGGAGCTGAAGCCTTCACTCATCACCGTTGATAACCCTAACGGAATTTTCTCGCAGTTAACGCTGGAAGATTTTCTAAAATTACTGGAGCCGAAACAAACTGGTGCTATTCGAATAAATTTTATGTGCCATAACCAAAAACAAATAAAAAAGTCTCGTGAAATCGGGTTGGTGAACAAGATCGTTCCTCGCTGCGATGATGATGATGATGGTGGATAAAAATTTTTGAAGCTTAAACAAATAATTAACAAGTCATGAAGTGAATGAGTAATACATTAGTTATTACAGCAGAACAAGACCCAACAACTAGCCGATATACTCACGGCTGAATTATCCAAGTATGGAATTAAAGCACTATAAAGGCAGAAAAAAAATGTTTGAATGGCATAAATACTTGAAATAATTAAATAAATAAACCGCATGAGAGAGAGTTGGCCAACTGAATTATCCAAAGAAAACTTTCCTCCCAAAACAGAAGATTGTGGAGGAATTCTACATGTCCAAATGACCCCAAATTCGGACATCAGATGACGCGCTCATCGCTACCTTTTCTTTAATGTCTCCTTTGTTCACTGCGTTACTCTCTGGTCTCAGGTCTACCGAGAACAACACTGGGAGCTAGAACTCTTCAGCAACGTCTAGGGATTAATACGAGCCAACTGCTTCCCACTGTGGAAAATACGGTTTTATGCAAATACAAACACAAAGGCGAGAACGGGCAAATTGCCCAATCAGGTGGCTGAAAAAAAGATGCCCATAAAAGATATGGATGCCAAATATAACCAAAATACAGTAACTCAATATAAAAGCTCACTAAAAAAACAAACAAACTAATAATTCTGTGCTCAGATGGCAAAATGTTATATAAGTGACTTTTCCCAAAAAATTCAGTTGTGCGCTCGCATTCCGGAGTCTCGTTCCTTAAAATTTTGGAAGGTTTCAAAATTTAACCTTTCTCTTTTAGTTTATGAGGAAACAACGGAGGCAAATTGTAATAAGTCAAAAAGACACAGTATCCCATGTTGGAAAAATATAATTTACAATGTCGCCATCGTGAAATTTTAAAAAAAGTGACATATCAATTTGCCACCTGAGCACAGAATTAATGTCATATAATCTACTCCCCATAAAAAAAAACATTATGGTTGAAAAAAATAAACATTCTGATTCAAGAATGAATAGCTTCTCGATTTATCCCACTATGTTTATTGCACTTCATTCTGAACGTGACAACTGCGTAAGATTTCACGACCTCCGGGGAGGTAGGGTCTTTCTATTCCATTTTATTAACAAACCTATTAAAGAAAAACTTCCTGCGACACCATAATCTGGAATTATCCCGTATAGCTATAACCGATTCTTTCTTTTTTTCCAACCGAGAACAACTCCGGTCTATCGCCATGGCCAATTTAGTACCCATTCAGTTCTACGGGAAGTACTGCTTTTACGCAGTTCATGCCGAAAAACACGCGGATGAAAATGAGAGTATCGTTTAAATGTAATTATAATATCCATAGTCACTGTTTGCTGATCTCGTAGGGTATATGTTTCCACGGCATAGCAGATATCATTCTTGAATGCTTAAAATTAAGAAGTAAATTTTCGTACTAAATTCCTGACCATCTTACGGGCAAACCGCATTTTTGTATATTAATGAGCTGATTATACAGTAGAAATGACTAATTCGAATTTTAGATAATTGGAACTTTTACGGACTCTTCTTGAAAAATTTCTATCCAGTTTAATGTGATTTTTTTTATTGGACAGAACCGAACACGTATCAAAATACAAAAGAAAGGCAAATAACAAACAGGACTTTTCGTCCTTTCAGAAGATGTATATAATAATTTATAATAAAAATTTTCTATTTCTGTTAAAGCAACCTATCATAATATTCTATTTGCATATACAGTATACACCTTTCTTAATTCGAATCTTTTTTTGAAAAATCATGATTTTTGTATGAGCAAGTTTGGTTTGAAAATTTCTATAAGTCAAGCTTTGCTTTTCTCGACTAAGTTGTTAAACAACAAATCCATAAAGAACAAATAAATGTTATTCTTCAACAACAAACAATTAATTGTTTTTTTGTCTGTGTTGTTTTCCTTACTCTTTCTTTAATAATTTAAAAAAAAAATGTCCATTTTTAATATTGTTCAGCCGCTGTGGTGGTCGAGTGGTTATAGTGACGGACTCGCGATGCGAGGATCCGGGTTCGAACCCCACAGTGGTGGTCGGCTGAAGTTGGTTTTCTGTGGTTCCCAACTTCAAGGCGCAAATGCGAGCCGATCTCCCCGTTAAAAAGTCTCGCCACAGAGAGCAACAGTCCTACAACGATAAATCATTCAATCATAACACTTCACTCATAGTTAGAAAAACTGGTGGCAGATGGCAGCACTACACATAACAAGCATTACAGAGAAACAAAAAACTTCACGTCAGGTTTCACTACACGTACACGCACATTCCCGCATGTACCGATTCGTTGGGGGTTCTGCGGAGGGGGGTGTGCATGTGTGGTGTAGCAGTAGTAGGTAGGGCCTCCAAAAAAGGGCTCGGGGATCCATGATGTTCTTAAGTCAACCAGTGGCGTTGTATTTGTACCCTAAACTTTGTAGAGTGCATCGAGACTGCATGATACCGATGCCCACTTGATTCCAATTATGTTATTTTAACAACTGGATCATGAATGAATGAATGAACGAACGCCAAAACTTTGCCACTGGACTTATCCGGTTACCGAGATTTCTTCCAGCCCAGCTTCGTGGCAGAGTCTCGAACTAACCAGTGGATCAAGGATCATTCAAAATCTGAATCTTTCTATAGTCATTAAAAGAATTGAAATTTTCGGAAAGTACAAATTGCGATATAATAATGGAAATATATTCCCTTGATGATATATATATATATAAGAATGATAAGCAGAATTTGAGAAACAGTTTCGTAACGGATGATCATGAACTGCTTCCCGTAAATCAGGTTTTGAACATGGTCAAGAAACTCTGCTGTGATTCCAGAACAGTGGAATAATATAGCAGCTAAGGTAATTATAATAATTTATATTTGTAATTATAAATTATTAAAATTTGGGAAATATTTTCGTAGCCGATGATGAAATTTTAATAATTGATAATAATTGTTAACTTGCAATTTTTATTCATTTTATGGATCCAGTATAGATTAATTGAATAATTCGAAAAAAATTTTCCCATTGACTTTAGACATCGAATTGACCAAATTCAACTGTATCTCAATTTCCAAAGTGCGTTATGGACGTTTAGCTCATCCATATCCATAGCTGAATAGAGCTTCCAATGAAATATAGTTCCACTTTCTCCATCCAGAGGCGCATTTATGGCGTTACCGACTGTGGGCTGTATGAATTTTATCGCCTCTCTTCCATTCTTTAAATAGTTCAATTTTCTTGACTACTCTTTCCTCGCTACCCTGTGTTATAATTCCATTTGGCCTCTTCCCCCTTCTAGTGCCCACAGCAAGTACACTGTATCTCTAGAGTCACTCTTTTAGTCATTCACATGCTTGCACACTGTTCTGGTGGCATACTTGGACACTGTTCTGGCCGCATACTTGCACACTGTTCTGGTAGTTCACATACTTGCGCACGCTCTAGGTCACTAACGGACCTAGTTCCTTGCTCTGTAGGTCACTCGTTTGGTCATTCACGCGTTTGCAAACTCTCTAGGACACTCTTTTGCTCATTCACGCGTTTGCAAACTCTCTAGGACACTCTTTTGCTCACTCACTGACCTAGTCCTTTGCTGTCTAGGCAGAGGCGGATTTATTGAGGATAATACAAATTTTGCCGTCCTTCTTCCATCCTACTAATTTTCTTGGCCACTCATTCCCCAAATTCGCCTTAACTCCGAACTTGCCGCTCTTCCCCGCCGAGCCCCCCCCTGTAAATACGCCACTTTGTTCATCTACAACCAAGGGGTACGTACCAATGATCTCTGATCCCCATGATGAAGAAGCTAAGAGTACACGACCTGACGTTTCCAAATTCTCTCTGACCATAGATCATCAATAACAGTAAAAAAAAAGAAAGAAAAAGTTTTTGATTGGAAATTCCATTACACACACAACAAAATCGACGATCATCGATAAATAATTAACCTCTTCCTCGAAAGTAAAAGGAAGAAAAGAAAATGAATCTAAGGGACCGATCTATAGATTGAATCTCTATGGTAGTGGTTGTAGTGATGCCATGATGCTAGGGAGGAAATGGCTGGAAGAGATTCTGGGCCACATTTCGTGCATTGTCTGCAGTTCTGGAGAGCGGCGAAAAGGTGAACAGATTTCAAGCAAGAAAATCTCATGATGGATGAGTTCTCTGCTCACCGGAGAAACCATCTTCGAGGAGGAGATATATATCCCCGAAAGTTGTTTATACTTATTTTCACAGCCGTCCATTCATCCATCTATTCATTTCGTGTGTGTGTGTGTGTGTGTGTGTGTGCGCTGGATTCCGGAAACTCAGTTACCGACATTCCTGGCATTTGTTAAAGAGTTTCGGTTTGGCATTCTTCCATTATATGTATACTCCTATATATAAGATGGAATGATTTTTCTTTCTCTCTCGTGGTTCAAAAGCTTTGTTTTTCATTCCGCAAAGGAAGTCAAACGTCGTGGAAAATCACTAAAGTGGAAACGCTATTTCTTTTCTCAAAAAACAAAATAACATTTTTGTCATTTTTATCATTTTTCTTTGGACGGTGTTTACAGTCGAGTCGAACTCGGTCATGACGATATTCCAGCGGCATCGGAATTTTGTCGTTGAAACCGAGTTTCGGGTTTTCAACACACTGGTCTGAGATGTGTTATCTGACGTGGCTTTCTTAAAGTAAAACTCCTCTTAATGTACCCCCCCCCCCGGATCATCACCTCCTAGAGATAGAAGGCCTCTGCACTGTTTGCCATAAACGTCATTCAGACTACCTAGCAAGTTCGCCACATTTTGAAACACAGCATCCTATTTCGTTTCTTCTTATTTTGGCGTAGAATCTTCCTGATTGGCTCACAAATACCGCGTAGTGATTGGATGCGGGGCATAGAAATCGCCAATTCTGAACCCGATCATTTCTTTTCCTCACAACGATGATACTGGCACGAGCAGGCAAGGAAATTTTTTTCCCTGAATATTCTGAGGGAAAATGGACTGCTTACTGACGTCACAAGCTGAGTGCGGAGGCCTTCCATCTCTAGGAGGTTCTGCGCGGATGCGGTGAATCCTGTTTTACGGCCAAATACTAATTCTCTCCTTGTATAATAAATGTATGTATTTCAATCTCCCTTGATCGGTCACCCACCACCTCTCCTTTTACTAGTGACATCATCATTTTCGGCTCAGTCGCCATCTGGTGGTAGTATCAGCAACCGTGAGCTTTGGCTGAGTTTGGTCCGTCCGTCCGTGGTCCCGTTCAGTGCACACGAGCTCTAAAGAAAGATTGAAATATTCGTTGCTTTTGTAGTCTATTGCTCTCACCCGGCAAGTGAGACGACGTGGGTTCGATTCCCTGCAAGGACAGTTGAATTTCCTTTCTTTCCTAAAATTCATCTTCGCATCAGCCAGCAGTTAAAAACCTTCGTATGGATAGCGGAGACTGCCATCAACCTCGGAATTTTTTGTCCGAAAAGAAAGGATTTACTGTAGTTATTACTTTATAATAAATTATGTGTAACTATGCAGAGTTGCTATTCCATCTCCCACCAGGGGATGGTATTGCCTACTTTGGGGAACACTGTACTAAAGAGGCGATTCATGAACGGCCTAAACTCGCAACGCCATCTCATGGACGCTATATCCGAGCTTTCATGATAACCGAGATCGGTATGACCGAATTTTGGCTATAAATCTGAAGTCTAATGCTATGCTCAAACTACAGAACTTTTTGGAACGTGTCCGGAAAATTCACCGACAAAAACTCACCGCTAGGTAAATTCACCGAACGGAAAATTAATCGCTAACAAAATAGTGTTGCTATATTTATACATATATAAGGTATATATATTTCAAATACATTAAACACTTACTCAACAGGTCATTCATTCTGTGTTAGGACCTTTTAGATTCATCAGTCTACCACTGGGTCGCTCATCATGACATTCACTCACTAGGTCACTTGCTGTATTTCTAGATCCCTCACTCTGTCACTCGCTCAATCACTAGTTTGCTCACTCACTAATGCTAACCACTCTGTCACTCAATCATTTACTGATGCACTCACTTGGTTATTCATCGCTCACTTACTGGCTCCCCGACCATTGTCGAACTGTTGTCGGTCAATTTTCCCACAGGTGTATTCTCCGTCGATGAATTTTCTTAGCGGTGAATTTCAAATACAATACAAATACAACGCCACAACAGGCAAATTGCCCAACGAGGTGGCTGACTTAAGAACATCATGGATCCCCGAGCCATTTTTTGGAGGCCCTACCTACTACTACTACACCACACATGCACCCCGCGGAACCCCCCAACGAATCAGAATGTGCGTGTACGTGTAGTGAAACCTGACGTGAAGTTTTTTGTTGTTTCTCTGTAATGCTTGTTATGTGTAGTGCTGCCCATCTGCCACTAGTTTTTCTAACTATGAGTGAAGTGTTATGATTGAATGATTTATCGTTGTAGGACTGTTGCTCTCTGTGGAGAGACTTTTCAACGGGGAGATCGGCTCGCATTTGCGCCTTGAAGTTGGGAACCACAGAAAACCAACTTCAGCCGACCACCACTGTGGGGTTCGAACCCGGATCCTCGCATCGCGAGTCCGTCACTATAACCACTCGACCACCACAGCGGCAAAGAGCCATATGCTCTTTGAAATTTCATGCGGCAAATTTCCCTAGCGTTGAATTGTCGGTGAATTAGTGATGGTGAATTTTCCGTAAACCTAAATCGTCTGTTTTTTTCCCATAATCATTCTGCATCACTGAAAAAGATGACGTCAGTGGGATATTCCGATTGAAATCGATTAATAATTGTATATTTTCATCATTATTATTAGCCTGTAAAAATTACGCAAAAGGCAATTTAATTTTAGAATAAAAGAATACTTATACATTAATTGTTCCAAAAGGGTTTGCGAAAAATTCACCGACTAACAATAAAACCGATAATCTATAAACAACATTCCACGAAAGTCTAGTTATTTGTGGTGATGAAGATTACAAGGAAGCAAATTCATCGCTGTCACCACGGGGACTCGAACACCGGTCCCTCGCTTGCCGGACGAGTGCTCTACCGTCTAAGCTATGGAAACAGAAAATTTCAACCTTGGAGCGTATATATATCTTGAGCGTGATATATGGTGGCGTGTCATTCACGAGCTATTAGTTGATTGTTGCCGCCGCCTACGTACTGAGCCTTTCAACATATATATATACGCTCAATGGTTGAAATATTCTATATACTTCTATAGCTTAAATGGTAGAGCACTCGTCCGGCAAGCGGGAGACCGAGGTTTGAGTCTCCGTGGGGGCAGTGATGAATTTTCTTCCTTGTAATCTTCATCTCCACAAATACCCAGTCTTTCAATGAATCTTGTATTAACAAGTAGAGAACACATTTCTATAAATATATTCTTCAATTAAAAATCCATTATTTTCATGAAATTTTTATAGGCTAAATAATGATGAAGCCGGCAATTATGAATCGGTTTTATTCGGGATATCCCACTGACGGCATCTATTGCAATGATGCAGATTGATTCTGGGATAAAATTCTCAGACGATTTTTATGTTTATACTAGCTATAATAGTGAGTGTCCAGCACTGTCAACGGAGGAGATTATTCCCATCGGAGTGGAGGCTCTGTGTGTGTATATTGCATATTTCGTAAAAAGAAAGGGAAACAAAACTGCCCAGCGCTGTGGACGGAGGCTTTGTTTCTTTGTTTCCCGTCGCACAGTTTGTATATTGTATATTTGTGACTTTTTTTTCAAACGAGCACAACTCTGCTCTATCGCCATGGGTAATTTACTACCGGATCACACGCAGTGATATTGAACTGATACACGCCTTCAATTTGGTGGCCGGAAAATTTCAGCCGGGTGGGACTTCAGAAAAATCACTTTGCCCTGGGAGGTCCATGGTGCCCTTAAGACAGTCCTGATCCACAGCAGTGTTTCTCAATCCTTTTCTTTTCTTATCCATGGAAGGGGTCGTACCCAATTAAATTTTTAATTTTTTTTTTCCTTATGCTGGATCATTAATACATATGGTGTGATTCACGGAAAACACCTAAAAAGAAAAGCCCCGGGTGACCAAGCATCTAGTTGCGGCCCTGATAATAATCAAGTAAGGAATGTGAAAAAAAACCGTGTCTAAGTTAACCAATATGACGACTTCCTGCGCGACTTCATGATATAAACAAATCTAGATTTAAAGGAACATAGAAACGAATATATATATTTTTCTTTTTTAAGGGGTGCTAGGTATTTCGATCCCCCCCCCCGAACTTTAAGTTCTCCATCTGCCTGTTTCAGCTTTCAAAAATGCTTAATTGAAGCTGTGGAATTTCTTCGATGTACTTTACGGGCCCATAATTAATTTTAAAACATCCTAAACTATGAATTTATGCAGTTGAATATCAAAAGACACTACGGAGACATTAATTTTCGCTTGAGAAGATATAAATAAAAAGTTGAAATCAATGTTATTGCATGAATGTCCAACTCAAAAGTAGGTCCGGCTAATTACTTCATATTTGATCTCCTGGGCTTCGTATATCTCTAATCAAACTCAATATTTCAGAAATCTAGAATTCAACACAATTTTTAAAATTATGTATGTGACAGAAAACTCCACAAAATTTCAGCATTTCTACAGTAAAATCGGCAATTTTAACACTGATTTCTGTGGGGCATCATCCTTTGCCTTACCCTCAAAGTGATGCCGATGATGGTGTCTATTCAAAAAGCTCTCATTACTGGGAGGATTGAATAAAGTGGCAAACCATTATAAAGGCATAAACTATTATACATATACTAACAGGATTAAAGAAGTGACAAACCGTTGTAAAGGCATATACACGTCTTAAACGCATTGCTAGGGAACCACAGTAACCAAAGTAAACGTTCGGAAAGTGATTGTTGAGGCCCAAAAACCATTGTTTCCCTACGGTTTTTTGCCCATTTGGGGCATTTGCCCTGGTCTGACGAAATTTTAAAGTAGCCTATCGTTCAAGTCGGGTCCCATTTGGTATATATGCAAAATTTGGCGACGATCGATCTAAAATTGTAGATTTGTATAGAGAACATATACACACACACACACACACAGACACACACACAGACACACACACAGAAAATCAATTTTATATATATAGATTATTATTGTACAAGAATTTGTATTGAAATTTCTTAAAGCATCAAGACATACACACACAGAATGGAGGGTATAAAGGACCGTTGTAATAAACCCTTGGTATGACAGAATGAGCGAGAAACCGATTGTTTGCGTGACCAATAAAAACAGTACGTGATTTTACTTCCCAAAGTTCGACTTCCTCCATTAAATTTATGGCTCTTTTTTTTTTCTTTGTTCTCTTTTGATCAATTTAATGCGATTCTAAATCAAATGAAAGTAAATAAATTTTATTTGATTTTCCAAATGAACTGGAATTTATACGATGCATTACATCCGTTGATCACATGTAAAAATTGGTGTTGTTAGAACAAGGAGTAAACGATTTAATAAAGAGATACTAACATCGTTTTTCATGTTGAAACATTCAAATCAATCGCAACAGGACAGATTAAAAAAATTTATTTACTTTCATTTGATTTAGAATCTTTTTAATTAATCTTTTTAATTAATCCTTTGGCTGCGAACGCGGATAGTCGGGAATGTGATTGACCCTATGCGCACGCACGAAAAAAATTTCCATTTCTATTCAGTTTTCTTTTGTGAAAAATACAACTAGATGGCACTCAAGGTGTCAGACGTAGTATGGATTAAATACAGGGTGGGCGAAAGTCCGTAGAAAATTTAATAGTGCATAATAACCGGAAAAATAACCGAAATAAAAAAACGGTTTGCAGGGTTAGCATCGCTAGGTCACGGGAATTTTTTGACAGGGGAAAATAATAACTAAAAAACAGCCGATAGGTGGCGCTGACGCACACAAGTTAAAGAAAAGTATATCGATCCGTTCCATCCAATCTGTCGGAACTAAAAGATCCGCCCCCTGTGATGGTGGTCACGTGGAACACATGCTGCGGTAATAAACGATTTGGATGCATTCTGTTCGTTATTTGTGTATCTTTTCTTTGACTTGTGTACGTCAGCACTATCTACCGACTGTTTTTGAGTAATTTTTCCTGTCTTAAATAAATTCCTGTGACCTAGCGATGCTAACCCTGCAAACCGTTTTTATTTCGGTGATTTTTCCGGATTTTATTCATTTTTAAGGTTTCTACGGACCTTTTGCCCACCCTGTATTATCGAAGCAATGAGAATACAGTCCATACAGACATTTTGAACATTACCCCCAGTAGCACACCGACATGGAACGACATAGATATTTCGATACCGTTTGCCGTCGTTACCGACATCGTTCGACGACGTAGAAAAGGCATACATTTGTCGAAGTAGTTCGACATAGAGAAATTTGGATTGTTTCATACGGGACTAATTATCATACAAAATATTCTCCTTCGAAACGAAATTCTTTAAAAATGAGATTTAGGCAGGGATTACACTATAAAAATCTGGTAAAAGTTATTTTATAAAACTTTAAAAATGCTGCCAATAAGTCTATCGGTTTCCAAAGCCGTCTTTAGGGCATCATTGGCTCCCTGTGCCAAGTAATTTTTCTGAGGCCCTCCCTGTCCAATTGTCGAAAATTTCAATTCGTTCCTGGTTTTGTGAGGTCCCTCTTCTCTTGATGCTTCCGGGCCGTGCCCGGGTGGGCCCATGTGTTAAGATGGCACTGTCGGTTGCATTCGTGCGAATATAACCGGTACGATTATTGGTTGAATTTTTAAAGTTTAATAAAAGACTTGTTATCAAATTTTTATAGTGTAATAGCGGCCTAAAACTATTTTAGAGTTGAAAAGAAGGTATTTTAGCATTTATTGAGGTTGATACATTTTTACTACATCGTGCGATATCGGACACGTGAAAATTTCCGACCTTTTTCCGACTTCGATATTCATTCGACGTTCCGACGTCTGACTGGTATCGGTACAATATCCTAACGATATCGTTGTGTTACCCCCCCCCCCCATGAGTTATGGGGTAGTGAAATGAATGAAAAAACAACGTGAAATTAAAACATATATTCATACGCCATCTATACGACATTTCAAAATCTGCACCCGTGAATATTCGGTCGAAAAATTGTAGAACGGTGAATTTTCCTGGTGGTGAATTTCTGTAAACCAGCGAGAACAAGCATTTCGAAAAGGGCTTTTGGCACAATGCATTTACAGACGAAACATCGAATGTCCCGGGAAACCGGAACATTTGGTCAACATTTGGTCATTTGGTCAATGGGGGTCGTAGATGAATTTTTTTGTCAAAAGGGGGTAACACTCCAAAGTGTTTGGGAGCCACTGTGTAACAAGGCTCTTTTTACTAATTTTTCTACATGTGAAAAAGTACCCCAGTTGGGACTATTTCATGGAAACAATCCATTGCCGATTTAAACTTGTGAAGCCTTTGCCGTGTTGCTCATAATGAACTTGTTTTATAATTATCAGGATTTGCAGATTAAATAACGAAGACTATGGAGTGCATACATTTTTTGTCGCACCCACAAAAAACAGCACTTTTTGCGCGAAAGAGATGGGATCCAGGTAGGGCTCCGCAAGCTGCTCGTGACGTCAGCAAATAGTTAATTTTTCCTCAAAACATGCAGGGGAAAAAATTCCCTGCTCATGCCAGTATCATCGTTGTGCGGGAAAAGAAATAATCGGGCTCAGAATTGGCGATTTCTATGCCCCATATCCAATCACCATGCCGTATTTGTCAGCAACCAGGAAGATTCTACGCCAAAATAAGAAGAAACGAAATAGGAAGCTGTGGTTCAAAATGTGAAAAACTTGCTAGGTAGTCTTAATGACGTTACAGATGAACTTGGCAACCCGTGCGGAAGCCTTCTATCTCCAGGAGGTGCTGATCCAGGGCTATATGGTAGCACGTCTAAGTAGCTACAGCAACGGGTGATCGAATTTTTCGTTCTCATTTCTTCACATACTTATTTGACTAACGTGTTGACTCATTGATGCCGTAATAACAAGAAACCGCAGCAATGAAGCTAACCTTTGCCAATATTTCGAATTTTCCTTCCAAGAGATTTTTCCCTTTTAAGTTAAAACATTTAAACAGCAGCAGTCTTGTATAAATATTTTCAGAAGCACCAGAAAAACCTATAAGAGCGATTTTTTCAACGTATATTAACACGTACAACTTATGTTTCGTTCCGATACGAGAATTATCACCTCAACAGTGTTTTTTTAAAAAAAAAACTTGGAAAGAGGACGCGAATATACGACAACCACGAATATGAAATCCGGCGAATACTGAGGGCCGACTGTAATTTCACCAGTGCCCTTTTCTTCACCCCATGAACTGTGTAAACTCCAAGAAAAAAGAATTAGGGGGCACGGTAGCCCGGTCGATAAGATACTCCTCTAAAGTACCAAAGGACGCTTATAGGTGGCGCGAGTTCGATACCCGATTCGTCCTTGTCAGAAAACTTTCCTGACACAGGGGTAAAACAAAAAACGGCGACTTGACCGCTGCAAAGATTTGTTACCGCAGGGAATCTCCCATCGGGGAGTTAGCGCACCAACCTCTCGATGAGTATAAAAAAACAAACCTGCCGTTCGGAATCGGCAATAAATTGTAGGTCCCGGTCTAATTAGCCCTCGTGTGCAGAAAATGACCGTGGTGCGACAAAAAAGATCAAAAAAGAATTAAAACATTTGATTTTATAAGCATTTTTGATTTTGAGAGATATAGATGGCTTTTTTCTCAGCCAGTGGTGAGCTCAGCAGTGGTATGCAAGAGGGCCTGGGTTCGAGTCCCGGCGGAGACGTGATGACTTTTCTTTCCGAGCTCACCTCAGCATAATATCCGGAAAATAACTGTTTCCTTGATATTTCTGGCTGAGAAAAAAGCCATCTATATCTCTCTAAACCGTCCCACCCGGGGGCCATTTCCTGAAGTTAAGAGAGGCTACTAATGCCTCTACTTCAGCGCCTCACGACACAGTGCGTGAAATTAGGAAGGCAGATTCATGTGTCTCCAGTGGTGTAGATGGTAGCATGCTTGCCCGGTATGCAAGAGGGCCTGGGTTCGAGTCCCGGCGGAGACGTGATGACTTTTCTTCCCGAGCTCACCTCAGCATAATATCCGGAAAATAACTGTTTCCTTGATTTTTGATTTTGTTGCCTAACTTATGAGCACTAGTGTCAGTTGGATGTTTCGCCGGTGCTTACTTTATCATACTTTCGTGTAATGCAGTGAAACACTGCTTTCACAAAATCTTCCCTAAAAAAATTATTAAACGATTATGGCTATCTCTGTAGTAAAATATAAGAATGGTCATAATTATGTATTATTCAACGTGTTTGAATTGCTATTTTTTCATTTCTAATTGAAGCGTACAGTGCTGACGGAACGTTTAAGCACAAGGTTTATTAAATCGTTGTGAACTGAATATTTGACGAAAAATATTTTTTTTTTGTTTTCAGGCTTCAATCGGAATTAAAAAAGACCTACCAAAAAATGTACATAATTGTTGTTTCATTTTTTCATAATGAAAGTGTTGAAACACGCATAGAGTAGAGCGATGCTGAAGGACCACGGTTTGATTGAGGCAACTAACTTTTATTTTCCAAGATCGTCTCGGGATAATATTCAGAGAGTCTCTTTCCTAGAAATTTTTTTTGGTGGTTTGCCTTATTTCTGGAGCTCTGACAAAGTTTTGAAGATCACAAACAAGAAGTTTTTCTAGTACAAATAAAAATTCAGCTGAGATCGATCAAAAGTTGTAGAGATTTATATCGGGAACGGACAGACTGGCAGTTTGACAGAAAAGGAATTTTATACAGTATACTCAAAGATTACGTATAATATACGGTATTTGTATTGTTATGAGACAGGCAACTTATCATTAGAAAGATGTGCTTCCTGTCATATTAAATTCGTGTTTTTACGAAGAAATGAACAACAATATATAAAATGATGAAGCAAGTTATGATCCACAATATTATAGGAAATGATCCACTTTTTATTTTTGATAAATGTATACTTTTCGTATAATGAACTTGATAGTCGCTTACATTCATGTTGTTTATCAATTTGACAGGAAGAAAAATAACTTTGTTTTCAAAGAATAATATAAATGATAGAGAGAGAGAGAGAGAGCGAGTCATAGGGCATTTTGTTCGCCTTTCAAGTGACTTTTTGGGGACTTTATGATCATTATAGTGACCTAAATACAAAGAGTATGCCATATTATATAAATGAGCATTTCTGGGAATGAACATGCGTGAAGATGCCACGTGGATGCAGTTTTGTTATCCGAAAACTGTATCTAACTGTTCCATAAACCACATCTAAACATGATTCTAACATTGGAGTGAAAATTGTTCGAGAAGAGCAATTTCCATTGACAAATACGGTCAAATTCGAATTTCAAGGGGACAGCAAAAAAAGTTTGAATTATCGTACAATTCGAATTATCCTATTCATCAATACAGGGGCCCCTGCCATCCCCGAATGCTTATAAAAGGATATCCGAAAGAATTTGACGTCTAGCGCCTGGATTACTATAGGTGTCCATTCTGAGAGCGCATGCGCATTAGAGACAAATAGATATTCGAGAATTGGTATATTTAATCGTGAAAGGCTAGCAGAGCAACTGTTGTGCAGTTGGTATGACGACGGCGCAGAATCGTAGATAAGTGAAAGGTTCAAGGTTCGAATCTCACACGAAACGCTATTTCCCCCCACCTACTTTATTTCTTCGGATGATTCTTTGGGTTTTCCTCCGAATACACGGGGGGGGGGACCATTAACTGTGAGATTCGGATTACGTTATTTTACACTCTCGATAGCGTTGTGTTTATGAAAAATTCACTTTTTATTTATTTTTGGGAAAAACAATCACAACACAATCATAAAACCTCGAATACTTTCATTTGACAATGCGAAAAGTAATAAAACGTGTGTGTGAGGCTACTGGCTGATACCCCATCCGCCGCAGCAAGCACATCGTGACCCCACACACACCTCCGGGAATGTCGGGACGTTTGATAACAGCTTTGAGTGCAATGAAAAATAAAAAAATAATCATTCAACAAAATTGAGGATGTAAAGCAGTGTTTTCCAATGTGGGCAATATCGCACCCTGGTGGGCGATGGAATGGTCCAAGGGGGCGATAGAACCTACTGACTTAACATAGGATCCTATGGGTTTACGAGAGTTGGGGGGGGGGCGATGAGAGGACAAAATTTCTGATGAATGGGGCGATGGAACAAAAAGTTTGGGAGACTATGATGTAATGTAAAACAGAGGGAAAAGTAGCGTTTTGAGTAGGATTCGAACCATGGGCATGTCGGTTGCCCTCGATTCCACGTCATCGTCGCACCAACTGTTCAACTGTTGCCGGTATTCGACAGTAGTTAAATATATAAGTTCTCGAACATCTATTTGTCTCTAATGCGCCTGCTCTCTCAGAATGGAACTCCTACAGTAATCGCTAGTGCTAGACACAACGTCAATTTCTCTCGGATATCCTTTTAAATATAAGCATTGGGGATGGTAGGGCCCCAGAATAACTTACCAACGCTTTGATATCTCCTTTAGATGGGAAGCGGGGTGTGTCCGGTCCTTCAATGGTCAATACAGAATAACTATTTTCTCATAAAAGGTAAAAAAAACAACTTAATAACTATTAACGTAAATTATAAACCCTACATCACTTCTTCAGTTAAAATAAGTGTTATTGCTACCCTTGTTATTGCGACTATGGTTTGTACACAAAAACTACTTTATTTCTTTTGGATGCTCTTCAACATTGTGCAAAATCTTCCGGTTGATCTAGAGAATGAAAGATGCGATTTCCGAGCTTCAACAACCGTATTTTTTTCTTACAGGTCCTCTGCAGGTGTTGGAATAGGGACCTCTGTTGCTTTCTTACAGATTCGTTTTCGTCCTATTCGTGAGAAGATTCAACGTGACTTTATTTCCCCCCTCCACACTAATATCCACATTCATTAAATCCACCACTTTTTCTTTTATAGGTATAAACTAGAGGTATGAACCTTGTTTTGTAAAAAATATCTCATCAATAATATGCCATAAAGCAAAAAAGTCGTTTAACTCGCTTAATGGATGACATTCATATAAAGCTTTATCCTCATCAGTGAGAATTTCATTGAATGGTCAGATCATGCATTTTAACAGTTTGTAACATACACTGTTTTGTAAATTGTTTATTCAAGATACTATTATGGTCTACATTAGCATTGAACGAAATTGGCTAAAAGTGTTTTATTGCACTTGCGTGACGACCTAAAGCGGGAATTCTTAACCGTTAGTGTTCTATGCGCTCTTTGAGTCAATGGGATAAAATTAACGGACCTCTCTTCTGTGCTATTCTTGATCCTACGCAAAAATGAAGGTTGCGGACTCCTCAACAGAACAATATTTATTCCCTAATAACGTGATAACAACAAATGAATTAGTTTTATCAATGACTTTTTTTGCCTGAGAATAGCGAAGACCGAAAAATACAACCTATTATAACTGAACTGGAAAATCTAAAAATACACCGACGTATGTTTCGGCATTCATGGGTGCCGTTTTCAAAGTGAAAACAAAGTGGTTTTGAATACAACGAAAAATGTGGTCAGAATGAGTTAAATAGTTTGTTTTCAACTTGAAAACGGCACCCGTGAGTGCCGAAACACATGTCGGTGCAATTTTAGATAAGTAAATTTTTTCTATTGACTTAATACTGCGAAAATTCATCAACGCATCTCTCTCTCTCTCACACGCACGCACGCACGCACGCACATTGTTGTTTTTATTAGTACTATTATCACTTACCATCGCTCGCGCGGTGGCAGTGTCATTAGCAATGTTGGCATTGATTTGAAGCAGGTTTCACTGTTCATGTACTGTCCCGTTCAGTGCACAAGAGCTATAAGGAAAGAGGTTCGTTTATCTTCGTAGGTAATTGTCTTTCTAGCGCAGTCACCCAGCAAGTGAGAGAAAACGGGTTCATTTGCCCGCAGAGGCAACCAAATTTTCATTCCTGAATTCATCGGCACATCAGCCAGCAGCCGAAACTATCGTTAGCAATTGATATTGAATTTTATGTTGAGCGGATAATTGCTTCGAAATCAATAACGTACATGCAGATTATTTTCAGTCGAATCATCGGTGAAATGCCCATTAAATCCCAGTGCCAGATGGAAGTTGCTTTCAGAAATATGAAACCATCAGCGAATGACTCCTCTTTCACACTGGAGGAAATTTTAGACGACATCAAGTCATTCTAGAAGTAGAAGATCGTACAGACTCGGGACTGCTTCCAGACATCTTGCTCGATGGCTTTAGCTGTCCTATTCACGAGTCATTTATAGTTAATTCTATACCTCTACTTGACCAGTTGTATCTTACATCTCTGGGATATTCGAATTTATTTATATTACTGACAACACATTCATCTTAGCAATCAGCCAAATGGATGAGACGCAATCATTTGCTGCATTAATGGCTATTATCATAACGGCATCAGATATCACCACTTACATAAAAGACTTATTGAATCGCATCTATAGACGGGAGAGACGATATCCTTATAGAAGTGAAGCTCTGTTAAAGGCGATGGAAGCAGTAAGCGATATTTGGTTGAATGTATTTGGGATTATTGAATTCCGAAGATCCTTGAGATATATTGGCTCTTTTCAGAGTATTTCTTATTTATGGCTTACTGCTGATCAAAGAACTAAACCCGAGAAGATTCCTCACTTTTCTTATATACTCTCTAGGAAAAAACATACTATGCCATCTTTCATGCGCAGTAATCCCTGAAGAGAAGCAGATTTATAACCTGTGATTTATAATTGCGATTTATTTACATGAATCACCATTTTTCGATCACAAATTTTATACTTTTATACTTACTGGCGAGGTGCGTAATGACACCTGCCCATGTATGTAATATATCTTTCTCAAGATCAATAAATGGTTAGGTTTTTCCCGGAGGCACCCGAGTCCCCAGGGACAATTTGCTTATATCACTGAGTGTGACAGAGCCTGGGTGTCTCTCGGTTCCAATAACTATCACTACCATGCGCAGTAAGATGAAACGGGAAATAGACAGGGTAATCTATAAATGCTGACGTATTTTGAAAATAATAATAATAATACTAAACTTGAAAAAAAAACGTTTAAAGATAAACACAAGTGGCTTGGAGCATTTGAAAGAGAAGGTTTCAGTTATTTTTTTTAACTACTACACAATTTCTACATTTTTCGCACCTTCAGTGACGAGGAGGATGTGAAGCCTTCATAGCATTTCTTGCGATGTCATGGATGCCAATTGCCACACGTGAAAAATCTGTAGTTTGTCACGTGACGAAACATTTCTCACCGAAGAAAACGTCTCAAACAAATGGGGGGGGGGGGGACGAAAGTGAGATTTTTAGGATTCCCTTGGCTGACCATATGTCCCGTTTTCCAGAATTAGGGTCGATTCCAGTATTACATCAGCAGATTTTTAGCCATTTTTCACCCCCCATCCCGATGATGCCGTAAGTAACGTCATCATCCCTCCTCCCGTCATCAAAAGTCCCCCCCTCCCCCGTCAATGTTGACGTAATACTTGAATGACCCGTTATGCCGTATTCTCCTGTAATTTTGGCCACCCGACTTGACTTTTTTTTTTTTGAAGAAACCTTGAAGTTTGTTCTCTATTTAAATGAAGGATTAAAATTGTTTTGTCAATTAAAAATTATAGTACTATGATAATAATGATTATGATTAAGCTACACATTTGCAATGTTGAACATTTTTCTTTCTCGTAGAATTCATTTTAATTCACTGTTTACTGATTTGCAGAAGAGCTTCGATTCCCACTACTAGAGTTTTTCCGGTGATTTTGCAACTTTGCTCATTTTTGGCTTTATCTCTGACTAGAATTGTCGTATTTAGAATCATAATTTCCCGTATTTTTATAGGAGAAAACATGATCAGCCTGGATCGCAAGGATCGAGGAATTTTTAATTTTTGCAAAGCGCAATTAAAGAATTTGTTTCATTAAGACACGAAAAATCTAAAGAATCTGGTTTCCGAACGGAAGATATCAATAAGGCTCCGAAATCGGAAGGCCTCCGGGTAAATCGGAAGCATTGGCACCTATGCGATGTTATTTGCACCAAGTGGGGGTAACAAAGAATGGAAGTAAAAGAATGTAATGTATGTAATTTAATAATTTTATTGTTGTTGATCGCTGCAAACTTTACCATTAAATTTGTGAATGATTTTTTTTTAATTTTTTCATGTGTCTGTACTTGCATTAAATTCTGGATGGTAAAGAAGTCTGAACCTGTGAAAATAAATTGTGTAACAAAAAAAACTGTTAAAGATAAAGATAAAAAGAGCTTAAAGCATTTGAAAAAATAAAGGTTTGAAATTTTTACTTCCATCCATTGTACTATCATTTTTTGTAGCATCCATGTTACAAATAACATGGCAAGAAATGCTATATAGACTTGAAATCCTTCGCGTCACCAAAGGTGCGCATGTAGAAATCTTTTAGAAAATAAACTTTGAGACTTTTCTCTTCAAATTGTTTAAGGGGTCACATATTCTTTGACATGGGGAAAAGAATATCATTAAAAATACTATTTAACCATCGATAGATTAGAATGTTTCTCCCCCATTTTTGATTGAATATGCTATGCTACATGTTGGTATAAAATTTTACATATCTCTAATACTTAATTTTTTTTTTTAAATTCAAAAAAGACATTAAAAACAGCTTGTGCGCATGATAAAATGACATGACATGAATGTAACCATGCAATATTGAAATTAAAATGAAGAAGACGGTTCATTTCATAAAATGAACTAAAAGATTTCAGACCCATTCATAAATAACTGAATGGTTTTTTTTAACATAAATAATAAATGTTTGATTTATGAAAAAAAGTAAATTTATTTTATTGGATTTTTGAAAATTTAAATTTTAAATAAGAATGAACCAATGAAATTCAATCTTTTAGTTCATTCTATGAAAAATGGACCGTTTTCTTCGTTTTAATTTCAGTATTGTATGGTTACATTGATGTCATGTCATTTTATCATGTTTGCAAGTTGTTTTTAATGGATTTTTTTGAAAATGTTTAACAAATTAAGTATTAGAGATATTTAAAATTGTGTACCGGCATAGAATAGAATATTTAATCAAAAATATGTGAAAAATATTTCCAATGAATCAATTGTTCAATAGTATTTTTAATGATATTTTAACTTTTCCCCATGTTAAAGTGTATGTTAAGCGATTTGTCTCTATCTTTGGTAGTTTTTTTTTCCAAAACAAGTCAGCACTTCTGGACCACCTGCATGATGAATTATTTAATTTACGCTCTAAAAAAACAGTCAGTACAAAAACAAAGAAAACGCAAGCTTCCTTGTTCGAAATTCACCCCAAAAGATGGTGCCATAGGATCCTAAAAGATTGTTGCAAGAGGATTCTTCCAATTCACACCTTTTATCTTGTATTCTTATGTGATGATATAAGGAAGATAAAATCGAAACACTCTTTGTAGACGGCTATTCTCACAGACACTAGTCTTTTGGGATTGGTCTAAGGAGACAAGATAAATTTTCTGCTTTCATCAGACTATGGGAAATTTCTCTTGTGAATTATCTCCGTTTAGTCAACATCAACATCAGTCTCAGTTAATGATTGCACGTCCAAGTAATGACTTACTTGGTAATCGCCTGATAAATATGTTCTCTTATTCAATGAACCAACAACTACATACCATTACATTTCAAGTACAGGGTGTCTGGGCCAAAGGAATCAAAAAACTATGGCTTACACTGAGAAAACAACACATGCTTAGTTATGGAAGTGCTGCCCATGGCCCCCACATCCTGTAGCGGAGCCCCTAGGCTGGGATCCTTTGCGGGCCCCTCGGTCAAACTTTTAACGGGCCCCTTCTGTAGTTAATTTATAACGTGAAAAAGCGAAAAAATGATCATAACCGTCCCGGGCCCCAGGCCTAGAGCCCTGTCAGCCCGCCCCCCCCCATGTGGGGGCCATGGTTCTGCTTCATCGGTAAGGGAATTGCTCCAAGTTTTTTAATCCAAATTTTCTCGCACGCGCACTGTCTACAGGGAAACTTAGCGGCTATAGCTCAGGGCGGTATTCACAGCTGGCTGAAAATTTGAGGGAATGTCTGGCCAAGAATATTAGTAGATTGGGAAAGGGCAGCAAAATTTCTGTAATCATAAATAAATTCGTCTCTGCGAGACAGGGACAAGGTCAATGAGTAACCTAAAGAGTTTGCAAGCGTGTGATTGACTAAAAGAGTGACCTATAGCTCGAGGGACCAAGTTGGTGAGTGTCGTATAACGTGTTGAGCATATGAATGACCAAAAGGGTGATCGACAGAATGACGGACCAGGTCAGAGAGTGACCAAGCATGTGGTTGACCAGAAGAAGGATCTAGAGAGCGTGCAAGCATATGAATGACCGGAAGAATGACCTAGAGCACATGTAAACGTGTAAATCAGTTTTTCCCAAGGAGGGTGATGGAATTGTCCATTGGGCGATACAAACTACGGGTATAAGAAGCTATAGGTACGCTTGAGTTGCGGGCGATAAGAGGAAAAAGATTCTGAAGAAGGGGACGATGAAACAATAAGTTCGAGAAACTAGTGTAAATGAGCAAAAGCATGATCTATAAAGCAAGGAACCATATGCAAGTGAGTGACCTGGAGCGTGTGCAAACATGTGAATGACTAAAAGCGTCAATTTAGAGACACAGATGTACTTGCAGGAGTGGGGGATAGGGGCCCCAGGCGGGTTATAGCAAAGCATGTCAAATTCGAGGTCATAGTAGTCAAGAAAATTAGACTAGAATGACTACCAGTGGACGCAGTAAGCATTGGTTCAAAGTTTGATAACAGAAGGATAAAGAAAGAAGAAATTTTTTTTATCTTCGGGGTAGTACAGAAATATGCGTACAGTATAAATAATAGAAATTTCCTTCTTTTTTTCTCTCGCATTATTCTCGTACTTGGGATTGAACTGTACAAAATCGAAAAAAATATATATATGTATTCATCTTGAAAAAAGGTACGGTATTTTGAAGCAGTGCTATATAATAATGGTTGTTTCATGCAACGCCCCCTATAGATCTTGGCTGAAGTCAGTACAAGCTGCCGCCATTGCTCAAACAGAACCCCATGCGTCTACTTTGCTACCCTGTTAGTAACGGTAGTTTGCAATCGCTGTGCCGAATTATTTTACTGAATTATTTCCAAACTTATCGTTCGATTGCTGCCATGGAAATGTTTATATTTATGGGCTTGCTTCGTTCAGCAATTTAAACATTTAAAATAAGAAATTTTGCATTTGGTTATGTATTCGTATTTATGAGGTATTATGAGGGTTTCGTATTTATGAGGTGACTTCCACAAATAATATTTTTCTTGGATCCATTTCATTTGAACCCCGTACGTTATCTTTTATTGGGTTGGTTGAATGCCAACTCGAGTCAGAAAATTTCAATTATCTTCTGAACTTTCTAATAATTTTTGATTACCTTTTCGTTCTCATTTGAATTAAGTGTAGCTTTTAGAAGTCTTGGACTTCGTTATTACCAATGCAACTGCAACATGAAAACATGGGAAGCAAAAAAAAAAAAACTCATATAAAATGTTTGAAGTTATATGTTATTATTATTTTAAATGCTAATATATTAACAGATATTAGTACTCATTAAGTACATCTTGAAATTAATCAATTTCTTGTCTTATAGATTATAAGAAGAGTATAAAAATACATCACGTACATGCTCGTGACACTAAAACAACACCATGAATGCGAAATCGATCACTATAAATAGCAAAAAAAGCAACTAAAATTTAAAAAAATCAGCACGTTTCGTGTTCTGATGTCGTGTGCTAAAATAAGAGTATGAGCACTGACGTCACGAAGTAGCTCCGAGGTGCCACTGTGGTGGTCGAGTGGTCATAGTAACTGACTCACGTTGCGAGGACCCGTAATCGAACTCCACCGTCACCACCGGTCGGCAGAATTTGGTTTTCTGTGGTTCCCAACGTCGAGGCGCGAATGCAAGCCGATCGCCCCGTTAAAAAAAATCTCGCGACAGAGAGCAACAGGCCTACAAGGTTACAATTATTCAATCATTACAGTTCACGCGTAGTTCGAAAAATAGATAGCAGCCCTCTAACAAGCATTACTCAGAAACAAACCTCACGTTAAATTCATGACACGGACACGCACATTCCAACATGTACCGATCGTTTGAAGTTCTGGAGAGGAATATGGACGATAGATAGATAGATAGAACCGCTCACAACCCCGTACTAATGCAAAGCACCTTACTTCCGTTACCTGAAAAGAGGCAGAGTTGTGTCGGTAAAAATTAGCAAAGATTTATAGTGGTGGCTTTCCTTGCCCCGTGCTTGCAAGTTTCGAATCACTCGCGTCGTTCTCCCCATGAAGACAGCCATCAACTGAATGCAACATAAAAACCATTTGACAAAAATGGGTGACTGAATCCAATGACTAGGGAGAAAAATTGCACGTGCGCCCAGTGGCACATAAGGGCCGGAGAGGAATATGGACGAGGAGCATGTGGGGTTTAGTAGTAGTAGAACCTTAAGACGATGTCCACTGCGTCAAGTGGACGTCGCGAGAAGACTGAGATGCATTCATGTCAAGTTATCAAGGTAGCTGGTAGTTTGTTTGCCGAATTACCGAAAAAATTACTCTCTCTTTGTTTCTTTTCATTTCTCAAGGGAGTACTGCCCGGAAACGATTTCCAAAGACGGCATGTGCGACATCAAAGGGGTGAAACAGCCCGGATATATACAGCCCAAATTTTCAAGAGGTTTCAGTGATTGTCACCGTTGCAGTTATAACGCGGATCAGTGAAATTTTAGAAACCGTTTTCCACCCATGGATTGCATTTCCCAACCAAAAACCTCAACCGGCCAAAAGATAAATCAAGAAACAGGCACGAGTGGGGGTCTTTTCTATTCAACTCTCAATATAACTGTATCTTCCATTTCAAGAGAATAAGAAATTCAGAAATACTCAATGGAAACGACGAGTACCAGGTCGGAAATTTCACATGCGCATATAAAGAAGGGTCTACGACACACGGACTAGGATCCGTACAGGCTGTGACCTTTTCCTTCTCAATGTTTAAAGAAAAATGCAGGATGAAGGATAAAAAAAGTGAAGAGAGTAGTAGCAATTTGGTTCTATTCACGAAAAATGAGATAAAAAGGAAAAAAAGAATAAGACGGAGATGTATTCATCTCAAGTTATCAAGGTAACTGATACAGTTTGTTTGCCGAAGACTTGTGTATACGTACTCTAACTCTCTCTCTCTCTCTGTCTCTGTTTCTTTTCTTTTCATTTCTCAAGGGAGTACTGCTCGCAAAAGATTTCCAAAGAATTGGAAAGATAATGCTAAGAACAGGAAAAGAAAGGATTAGAAATGGACAAGGAAAAGAAGGGAAAAAATAATAAAAAAATATAGAAATTGATATATCACGACAAGGCACGATCTCAATCTGGATGAGAAAAGGCAACACACACACACACAAATGTATACGAATATATACGTATATATTCCGTATCTCTCTCTCTAAAGAATCTCTTCTAATTCAGCAATAAGAATTGCTCCACAAAACTTCCATCTTCAAACAACGTCGTATGTTTCCCATGATTAAAGGAAAACGGGACTTCTTATTTTATTTTATTTATTTTCTTTCCTTTTTGCGTGACTTCTTCTCGTGTTTGAAGATGAGCAAAGAAATAAAGTATGAGAGAGGAAAATACTGTGTGTGACTGTGTGTGTGTAATCTAGACGGAGGATTCCAACTCTTACATGCGTGTCTTTCATATTTTCCACCCTGTTTCCTATTTTTCTTCATTTTAAGTAAAGTCAAATGTCATATTTTTCAAGTTTCGGATGTTTGATTTCTTCTTGGTTTTTACTTTGCTATACAGAAGGTTTCACGGTGAAGTCAAACATACAACTAACGAAAGTTTCGAGCGTGGATGCAGTATAACGTAAAGCAGTGGTTCCCAAACTTTTAGAAGCGTGACCCCCCCCCCCCCCTCCCCGATTCAACAACAGTTTTATTGATGCCCTACACTTTTTTTTTTTTTATCAAACTTCAATTAAAATTTAATCGATAGATGGCATTGCACGGATGCTATTCAAAAATTGCATAATCAACTCTGCATTTTTAGAGGTTTTCTTTTAAACAAACATTCTGATCGAGATACGCCAGTGCTCGCGCTTGTATGTGTGTTGCCTATGCAGTGGATACATCAATCCCTGTTGGACAACTAACGAAAGTTGAATGAATGTAGGGCTCCCCCCCCCCCCCCATAATAAAAATCTGCACCCACGTGATTACGTCTGTCTACTGCTACTACTACTAAACCACACACGCACCTCGTGCCTATTTCTCCGCGGAACTTCTAACGAACTGGTACGTGTTGGAATGTGTGTGTGTACATGTTATGAACCTGTCACCTGAGTGATATGAAACTGAATGGTGGTTCACTTAACTGATCTGGAAATGCGTGACTTAGTTCAATTTTTTCAAAATTAAGTTTTAGGTCGCCGGCCACATCAGGTGACTCTGAGCGCCAAATTCGACCCTCGGGCCATGATTCAAGTTTCTATGCCATACAGTGAAACCTGACATAACGGACATTCGACCGGTTAGCGAGAAATGAGTTTCCCACTTGGGATAGCTCCGGAGTGAGTTCTACTGCATGAAATGAGACGCATTTTGTACTACAGATAATTCAAATGATACAAACCAAGAAAATACAGTAGAACATTTTGGTGACGGACACCCTTGTAACCCAAAATTTTGTCCGTTAACGAGGAGTTTCTGTTATTGGGTAGTAAAATAAAGGGTTAGCGAGAAATAAGTGTTCCCCACTTATGATAGCTTCGGAGTGCGTCTTAATGCTCTAAATGAGACAAGATTTATCCTACAGAAAAACCAAATAATGCGAATGTAATTTATTAAATTACAAATGGTACAAAAGTCCGTCGATAGGTAGCACTGGGGCACCCATATCAATACTGCTTATGCTTTGCATATATAAATGTTTTATATGCATCACAAAAACTGCTCGATATGAACCTTTCATTTTAAGCAATGTTCTCTAATCATAAAACCATATTTTCCATAGCTGGGCGTAGTGAATCCAGAACATGGAGTCGAATGCTGTCCTGTGTGTGATTAGAGCACATGTTTCAAAATGAAGGAAGCACATATTGAGCAGTTTCAGTGCTAGAAATTAAATATTTATATGTGTAAGCATATTCAATACTGTGTATGTGTGCTTTAGCGCTAATTATCCACAGATTTGTTTGCAATACATATATTTTTTATTTAATAAATGACAATTTGAAAAATATTTCATTTGATCGCAAATCAAATGCGAAAAATGTCATGTCAATCGGTTAGTCGCTTCTTTGAAAATAAAAGAAAGCGGTAATAAATAACAGTGTAAAATATTCAAGAAACAAATATTGAACTTGATGGAATTTTCAATGTTTTTGCATCCTATCAATACCATTAAAAAACTCCATCAAAAATTCTGAAATATTCGAGAAATAAGCACTCGACATCCAGAAATTAGATCGTCATTGATTAAGTGAGTTTTCAGACGATGCGAGCATTTTGGATCCGTTAATTCTATTTTGGCTGACGACTTTTGAGCTTCGGGAGATGAAATGCCAAAGTCATGCCGACCGTCTTCTTTTTACTCCAGTGGCGTAGTTCATCACGAGAACGCAACGCATGATGCAACCACCTCCAAGAAGTACGCCAAGAGGTTTCGCGTCGCGATTGGCAGCTTCATCACGATTGATGTATGTGCTTCAGCGTTGTTCTTTCCTGTCATTTTATCAAAAACCTAAAATGCGACGGCGCGTACTTACACTTCCTCACTCACTGGTGGTCTGCCGGCGACTGGCAGCTTCTGTAGGCAGGGGGAAAAAAATGCAAACATGTGCACTACGATCGCCTACACACACACATACGTGCACTAAATTACGCTTCCCTAACTTCATTTGTTCACGCACGAAAAATTATGACCGGGTAGTTTTTGAACAGACGACGTATATCTATCTGGAACTGCTGGAATTCAGACGCGGAGCTTGTGGCCACCACTGAGTTCTGATCTGAATTCGATCAAGAGATGTTTGAGAGTGATCTGATGTGTGATTGGAGTCGAACTCATCACCAAAGATTGCGTAAGAAAAAGTTGATACATATAATTTGGATTTAAGTTAGTGTGTTGTGATGTCGCGTGACTTTATTAAATTACTTGAACTGCGACCCTGAACTGCGTGCCGTAATTTGTGGTAGACTGTGGTGCAATAATTCACAGTAATACAGCATGTGAATATTTTTTGACTGAAAGATTTTACTTTATTTTACAAAATCTAAAATGTTTGCCGTTATCTTATGCAGAAGTTTTCTTCATGACATTCACGAGATCGATCGTAATTGTTATCCACGTGAGTGACTCGAACCCAATCTAAAAGAATTACATGAATAAATGAGTATTGAACGCGTGTATGTATCGCAGAATGTCGCGTAAGATGTCAATGCGTCTTATCGATATCGTCGTTCGGTTCCAGTATCCCATCTGCGTATACGTCTCATCATTTATTTTAAGCTTCCTACTGTATTTGCCATTTACTCAATTAGTTGGAACTACGTAAATGCTTTTTTTTCCCCCATCGATCCAGTGTCAATGGCCCCCGTCGTTTGTACAATATCCAGTTATAACGAACGAAATCATTACATTAGAGTCTCTCCTCGAGGCGCAAAGAACTTAACCATTGCCTCAGCCTTCACTGAATACTGCGTTTAGGGGCCTCAATCGCTGATTCAGTCTTTTGGGCTGCGATTTACCATAATCTTTTTCGGTTAGTAATGCCGGAGTTCGATTAGGAGTAAATTACTAGCAATGTATTCAGGAGAGGTAATAACGTCTCTTTCGTTCCGAAAAAGAATCTTTCACTAGAGATCGAGTTCATTGGAATCTATCCGATAATTCCATGCTGGAAGTTCAATGAGTATTTATCACCAGTGCTTGCAACGAACTGTATGTTGGAGCAACTACTTCTAATACGGATGAGGACATTAGTAAAATAGAATTTTCAATACAAAACTAAGGATTCAATCCTTATTATAGGATTGAAAAAGCTTCCGTTTAATACGTTCCAATTACTTTTGTCATGGGATTGTAGTTAAGAGTTTTAACATGATTTGCAAATTATTTATGAATGGTATGAGGTTGAAAAGCATTACATGCGATGTTCTTTTTGTGTCCCGTATATATTTATCAGAATCGCAGTGTAGTTTATTTTCGTTTTAGGGTAAAAAACTGTTCTCGAAATTTATTTCGCGAAAAATATTTTGATTGCAATAACAGCTGCAAGAAATATACAGGGTGCCCCCGTAAGTCAAAAATCGGTCTTTATTTTATCAATCGTTCGTCGTAGAGATATGGTTATAGTTTGAAAAATGCTCAAAATGTGTTCGGAAATCCCTCTGCACTAGTTTCGAGAGTGATAATATAGTTTGTCATAAAATAAGAAAAAAAAAAAAAATCGAAAATTTTATATGGCCTCGCTGTTCTCCTACTTCCAATTAGAAAGTTGTTACCCTGTTTGTCCTTTGAACCCCCTCCATAAAAAAATCCCACGTTTCTAACTACAATATTGGTTGAGATATTTTAATTTGAAAAACGGAATAAAGGTGGGAAAGAAGAGCATAAATGAAAGAAAAAAGCATAATCCGCAAGTTTATGAAGTTCTTTCCCACCTTTTCTCCAATTTTTGAATTCAAATATCTTAGGAAATGTTGAAATTAGAAATACGGAATTTATTCTGTTGGCTTCATACAGGGGATACAAGGCAAAAACTAATTAAAAGGTAGGTGACGGGGGAACCGCATAAAAATTTAGCTTCATTACTTTGCGAAACACTGTATATATATTCTCAAAACTGATACACGGGTTTTTTTAAACACATTTTAAGCATTTTTTACACAGAAAACATGCCTGTTTGAAGAACGGTTAATGAGATAAAGGCCGCATCAACACTTACAGGACACCCTCTATAGAAGGACAACCTCCGCCCGGCGGGCCGAACGTGGTCCGCCAAGGGATAAAATCCAGCCCGCGTAAGTTGTTCCAGTAGAAAAGTATGGGCCCAAGTGGCGTGATGGTAAGATGCACGTCTACCATAGTGAGGTTGCTGTCACGGTCGCGGTTTCCAACCCAAGGGCGGATATAGATAAGATATTTTCCCTAAACAACTTCAGGCGACCACCATTAGACCTTCGTACTATATCACCTTCATTTCCAACCCATCACATTAATGGCAGTAAAGTGCAATGTAGCGATATGACCAGAGTTGGTGTTTGGTGAAGTGGTAGAAAAGCATCAATCAGACAATAAATACACATAGGCCGACTGCATTTTTTTCATAAAAATACGGGATATTGCAAAAAAAAGTTATCAATGTGAGAATAAGGTTGTTAATTATAGACGAAAAAATTGTCAAAAAGGCAAGTAAAATTGCAAATTACAGGGGGAAAAAGTTCAAAGTAAGTCAATTACATCCAAAAAAATGATCAAAGTCAAGTAAACTTTGACAACTGTGGAAGGAAATGACGGATACTGCAAGTAAATATGTAATTCATCAAAAAAAAATATGTTTGACAAATATGTGAGAGATGAATACATATTTATATGTCTGTAAATAATTACGATAATCAGCGTCATGATTATTACAATATAATTTATATGTGATTATGTGGATTAGCGTAATTGATGAATTTGATAAACATAAAAAAAAATTCCAAATCAGTCTTGACTGTGCGATCAATAGAGTCTGATCCCGATATAAAGATAACAAATTTTACGTACGTGCCCCGATGTAATGAACCATACGTGTATGAATCATCATGTATAATATATCATATAGTACGATTTATCATGTTTACCAACGACTCGATGCTTGGGTATTATGCATAATCGCCGTAAAAAGTGATAATTTTTTAGTAATAATTAAATTTACTAACTATGCATTATATGCATTATATATATATATATACATACATACCCACGCACGCGCACACACATATACATATTTATGTATGTAGGTAATAGGTTGGTGATAATGCATATTTACCGGTTATTACGTATAATAACCGTATTTATTAAGTTTACCGTAATATATGCACCACACATTTCTCACCCACGAGTGCCAGAAATACCACATATCTGGCCCGCGGCCTAAAAAGGTTGTGCAGCCCCATCTGTATAGTATCAATGCTTGCCAATATGTTTGAATTCATATAAGATCCTGTTCAGTTCTCCTCGATAGAGTTTCTTGACCCAACAGTATTTTTTATTTTTCCTGAATAGAAGAAAACGAACATGTACAAAATCACATTTTTATGTTTCGCCAGAATTTTATTTATCGTTCGAAAAACTCCCGAAAAGCACTGGATGGAAACAGGAAAACAAAGATAAGGAATGAAAGGTGTAGAGAAGAGAATACACGTCGATTTATAGCAAAACGCTCTTATCTTTTCATCTCGAATACATTTTAATTCAGAGGGACGTTGACTGCCAGGAACATTATTTGGTATTTTGCAAGGAGAACACGGAGACGACGTTGAACTGGAAATCGACAAAACATGTTTTTCCTCCGTTGATGCAATGGAAAAACGAAAACAAAGTGTAAGTGAAGAAGAGTGAGAATTTCTTTTCAAGCGAACACATTTCTTCATGTTCTTTCTCGAGTACTTTTTTTTCTGCCTGACATGTAAGATAATTGTAACATGGGAGAAACTCTGTCAAGACAACATGGAAAAGCGTGAGATGCCCTTTGGATCCGATTTATAGTTTATTTTGTTTTTAGATACCGCATGAGTTTATCATGTTACTACATTTTTTCCTTTAACTATACTCTCTTAAGCATAATGTATAATTCAATTTTCTAATTTGTGCTGAAAGGTGGGAAATCTATATCTTGCTCGAGGATACTTTCAGAATCAGAATTTCTATCTAGAGGTATGAATGCACTTGGACTGAGCGTGGAAAAATACACAGAGCATGTCCAAAATTATGTTAAGAAAAGCTGCCAAGTATACATGCCCATTCACAATTATTATAAAGTAAAAGGTATTGAGAATCAAATCCACAGTTAACTAGAAAGTAGGGCTGGGAATAGATTAAAATTTTTATATTTATATTTTTATATATTGACTACATGTTCTTTGCCCCCCTGGAAAAGTTGAAATGACGGCCCTGGCCATCGTACTTTTGATATTGAAAGTCTTGCTCTATTGAATAATTAAATTTCATTACCTTCTGACGTTATACCAAACATTTGATATTTTTGAGATTAATTTCAAAAAATAACTTAGGTTTCATAAAATTCAATACCCAGTTGATAAGCATTAACATCCATGTACAATTGCACACATTATCTTGAACAAACAGACTATCTAAGACACATACTGTGACGAAGTTTACATATTTAGGCAACAGGAACATCACGTTTTAAACAAATATTTTTAGAAGCATCAAATGTGAATATTTCCAGATAAAGCCTGAAACAAATGAACGAAAATTTTACGCTTTTGAAAGGTAATATATTCATTATGAAAATCCGAAATTTTCACCTGAGATATTTTGCCCAAAACGTGACTTAAAAGTCTTCACGGTTGTTTGATGATTTATTTATCATGCGATTTTCATCTAAAGAATTTAGATGTATATCAATCAGTACCTTTGAAGAAGAAACTGCCAATTTCTTCTTTCTTTTGATCGGCGATTTTCAATAGAGACGATGGAGCTGATCTCACAATTTGCATAATCTAAAGAGAACTCCCTTCCCACGCCATCCCTAAATTTATTACAGAGCTTTATTTCCAGTTCACTCTAAAAATACGATCATTGATCGGATTCCCATTCATCACTTTACTTTGAAGTCGGATTCAATGAAACATTTTATTTTTTTACAGTTCGCAGAATTTATTCCTTAAGCTCGAATTTATTCTATAAAGAATCTCGGGGCATAAAGTTTGGAACGTGAGAAGCTTTGAGGAGGAATACGAAGATATATCACTAACATTAACGATGATAACTTTCAGATGTTCAGAATTCAGCTTTTATTCTATACCCATCTCTTATTTTTTTGCTGTTTTTTGGGGGGGTAGAAGTTTACAAAATGGATGAGACGATGATCTCATAATGGTTTTATTGTGAGATTTAGGGAGGAATAAAAAAGGTATGAAAGAATGGGGAAAATCCGATGGTCTTCCGGAAATTTACTAGTTTTTTTTTCTTAACCATCTACTTCTCTTTTTACAGAATAAATCAAAAGCCAAGGAGAATATGTTTGGGAAAAAAGAAAGAGATACAAAATGATTTGTTGATGGTACTATCGGTGTAACAGTTCTCGACCATCTTGGAATCTTCTCAAGGTAGTGGATGGGTAACCATGTGATACATCGTTCTTGACTGTAATCTGACGAGCGATATAATAGCAAAGTCGATTTTAAAATTCGTGAATTTATGATGTGCGTACTGTGTGCATGAAACGGAATCTATGTCATTAATTAAGGTATCCGACCGCGTTGAAAACGTCATTTTAGAATAAAATATCGGTTTTCCATTTTTATTTTTTATCAAAGCCCTGTTGGTTGTGATTCGAAATCAGACTTTGTTTTGTTTATATGACGCTTAGAATCAAAATTACGTTCACTTTGGTGTTGGCTTTTCACAAAGAAGTAATACGTGAATAAAAATTTTAAACGTGTTTTTATGAAGAATGCGATTTTTTGACATTTTACTTGAGTTTGAAACACGATTTCTGAAAATTTATTCATTCTATCATTATGAAATTTTATTATGATACTCTGACATTATATTATTGACGTTATGAACTAAAATCTGAGGTCTACTACATATATTTGTTTAATTACAGTAGTTTATAGACGATATTTGTATGATGAAATTTCAAAAATTTCACACTTACATTGCTACTTTAAAGGAAAGTGACAAAAATTGGTAGTCTGATATCTTAATGGTACTATAAACCTAATTTCTGGTACATACCCTAATTTCTTATTTTATACGACGTCATAGCTACTGTAAGTGAAAAAGATGCTATTCCAAAACCAGCCACCAGAATGAGCCTCCATAATTTTAACACTATGCTCAAATCTCTTGCAATTATTCCAACTCCCTCCCCCAACTCTTCTTTCATCATAACCTGTGTTTTAAGGTCCTATTTCGTTGAGACAAAACTTTGTTTGCAGTGCTTAGTCGTTACATCTTATAGTGTTGGTAGAAGTTTCCATTAGTAAGCATACCTATTTATTTAACTGATAATTAATCTAATTAAGTCAGTTTGTGAAATACTGAATATTTCATTAGTGAGATGTTTAATATTTGAGGGATGATTTTAGGACAATATTTTGAAAGATAAACATGTTCCTCTTACTCCTTTTATAGTTTGATGACGGATAAAGTAGACCCGACTTCAGACTCGGGGATTTTATTCTAGTCAAATAAGAAGGAGATGAAAATACTAAGGTCAGATTGCTGAAATCTTTGATAGTGAATATTTTGGAAATACCATGAATAAAAGTAGTAAATATTGGAGGTGGCCAGACCTGAAAGATGAGATTTGGTATTGAATCTGACTGTGTATTGACACGAAAACAGGCGTTTTCGACTAGGCAGATTTAAGTAGTTATATCTCCCTGTGTTTATATTGTAATAAAACTATAATTTATACGCTTGGAAAGACGAAATATCAAGGTTATGGAGTAGTTATACCCATCCTCCTTCAGGTAGCGTGACTTGACTACGACTTTGTATTAATATTTTCTCCTTTACAATAATTTACGAAACAATTATTCTTGCATAAGAAATTATTAAAAGTTTCTTCTTTCTTTCTCTCTTTCTAGTGGTGCAACTTTTCGTAAAAAATGCTGATCTATGAGGGAGATGACGCAAAAAAAAATGTACAAAATCTATACGCAAGTCAAAATTTTAATTAAACAATGTAAGTTACAGTAGATGAAGTTCAAGTGTAGAGCTCGTTTCTTCATACGTTAATCCTAAATAATTAGGATACACATAATGTTTTGGTGAACAAATGACGCGTTAATGCCCCGGACTTTTCCGTGTTTTCCCGTGATTTTAGCCATTCGACTATTTTTTTAAATAAAAATGTCCCGTTTTCTCCTGTACTTCAAACGAAACCCACGTGAGTTTTAATCCTTTACTGAAATCAAGAATAAAAATTATTTTCCTACCTTGTTATTATATAAATATATATATAAACATTCATTCCATATATTTGTCATATTTTGATTTTTTTAACACAAATTACATTTCAGTCCACGGCGTTTTGTAGCAGCACTTCATGTCCCACTACTCGTATTCGGAAATATTTCATTACAATAATTTAGCTCACAACTGACAGTTTCGATTTTTTGGCATCGTTTTGAGCGAAACTTGGCAATTTCGTGTATTTTTGTGATAGAAGGTATTTCTGAAATGAAACAATATCCAAAAAAAAGTTTAATAAGTCATCATAAGATAGAGGATATTGATATAAAGTCATACTTCTCACCCATTGGAAATCAATTATTTGAAAACTAAATATCGATGAGGAAAACCATAAGCATTAAAAATATAAAAATCATTCTTATTAATATAATCTCAAAGTAACGTTTCTATAATGCGTTTTGGCAATAACTGAAATCACGACGGACGTAATACTTATTGCATTTATATTGATTCTGATGTGCAAAGGTCAAGTTAACCAAGGAGATTTTTTTGGAAAGAAAAAGTTTGAAAAATCCAATTTCATTTTTCATACTCTTCATTATTTTGAAGGAAAAATATAAAGATCTATCTACTTAAAACAATGCAACGATTTCTTAGTTTCATGGATACCCGAATCTACTTCTTCACCATGCGGGGGAAAATTTACATTATAATTTATCCCTGATTTATACTTATAAAGTTTTATGGTTTTTTTTCCTTTAAGACGTTACTTTACGTCAGATTTCCAATAACAATACTGAAAAGACTATAAGCTCCTCATTCGACAAAGGGAAATCTTTTGAAATGAGATAATTTGAATTGAACTATTATTATTATTTTTTTCATTTTATAATTTTCGAATTGTCAGATTCTCGTTTTGGGAATTATGCCATTCTTAAAATATCCCTTATATATATTCAAGACACGGAATTACCACTCATTTTCGTTTAAGACTTTCAGTTCTCCTTTATTATGAATGAAAACTGACAGCAGTAACCCATACGTCAAGAATTCATTACTAGTTAATTGAATTTCTACATGAATTCGAAGTATTTTCATGAGACCGCATATTAAACACTCGTTGCGATATCCCTAAGGATAATTGCCTTTCAAATTTGAATTCAGAAGTTTAATTTCGTTTTAATACTTCTATCTGTTTTCTGATATGTGTTTAATTTTTTAATTAATAAAAACCATAAAATTTCAAATGCTTACAAAAATATATTTTTTTTCCAACATGTATTTCTTTCCCTTCAAAGATAAAATAATTGCAATTATTTTTGGACAAAGATATTATAAGCACATTAATCAGAACGTGTGGAAGACTTTATTTATTCAATTTATAAACTAGAATGAGATTCTTGGAAATTGATTACCAAGGTGTTATTATAAAAAAATTCCTGGATTGTCCATAATTAATTCAATTTATTGTTCCATAAATAATTTAGAAAAGCTAAAGAAATATAAAATTTAATATTATAACACTGCGCAACAAACTGATTTTCTTCTCAAAGATATTTCTGTGATTTGGAATCTGACATCGGTTTCGAATTGGAGAATATGGAGAATTGGAAAAATTAAAGTTTTTTGAGCCTATGAATATACACAGAGATTTCCTAAAAATTTTAAATATTGAGGAATATTTTTTCATGCACAGGGTGTCCCGTAAGTTCTAGCACGGCTTTGATCTCATCAACCGTCCGTCGTTGAGGTATGGTTACAATTTAAAAAAAATAATCAACAGGCGTTCAAAAATTACCCTGTATCAGTTTTGAGAGTGAAAAAAGTATGTAACAAAATAAAATATCTAAATTTATATACACGTCCCCCCCCCGTCCTCTAACTGTCAATTAGAAAGTTGTTGCTCTGTCTCTCGTGATGCCAACAAAAAACAAACAAATTCCAAGGTTTCTATAAGTGCAATATTCACAGAGATATGCGAATTCGAAAAACGGTGAGAATTTGTTGAAGAACAGTGTTAAATGCGGGCAGAACGGTTTGGATAACGTTTCGGAATCGTACCTCTTCGACGGACGGTTGATGAGATAAAGGCCGTGCTAGCACTTTCAGGACACCCTGTGTATGGAAAAATACACCTCAGTATTTCAGATTTTTGACAGATCCCTGTGTTAGGTTCACAAACTTTAATTTTTCCAATTCTCCGTAGTTGGTAAACATGATAAATCGTAGGATACTATACTATATATGATAGTTCATACATCATTGTATCGGGGTGCGATCGCGAAATATGTTATTATTATATCGGTGTTCGACTATATTCATCACACATACGCGACTCATTTGGATTTTTTTTTCATATTTATAAAATTCACCAATTACTCTAGGGTATTATGCATAATCACAGACAAAGGTGATAAATTTCATGTATCTATCAAATCTACCAACGACACTTGGTGATTATGCATAATCACCATCATAAGTGATAATTTCTTTAGTATTTGTCAAATTTGCCAGAGACGCTTGAGTATTATGCATATTCGCAGGTAAAAGTGATAAATTTATCAAACTTACCAAGACGATTGGTATGTATGCATAACAACCGGTCATCATGTATAATAACCAATTTATCACATTAACCGTAACGCATTCATCTTCAGTAGATTTTATAAATCTCCCTTATTTTTCTTCTCTACCGGGAAGCTCAAACTCAAATGGTTAATATATACTGTACATATTTTTTTCACAATATATACGCGAATATGCTTCAAAATGATAGGCGTGTGTCTGATAATAACCGGTGGGTGTAAAAGATAAGTGTGTTCGAGTATTAAAGTATCTCTCTTTGAACAGGAAATTGGGATGCTTACAATATGTGAATAGACAAGACATACTATCGTATGTATAATAAATTTCATTCGGGACGTTTTTCGCTGACGGCTACGATTTTCTGTGTTCAAATACTCTGTATGCCTATGTACACGCTACATGAAGTTTTAGTAGAAAAACAACGTAAAATATCTTCTTACTCTTTATTTTGTAGTGTTTTTCCTTCTAGCATTTTTTCCCCTATCATGTACATAACAATAATTTACTCTTTTAGAGCATTAAATGTTATCAACCCCCTTCCCAATAGTATTTTTACATAATGATAATCCCTCGAGCGCAGACTGTATTGTATCGCATGATATATCAGGGAAAAAAATGCTGCCTCTTTTTGCAGAAAATAAAACTGAACGCAGAGTATATTTTAAATCCACATATCGCTTTATTTCACGATCGCGTATGCGTTACGATATTTTCTGCCATAATTGATACCTCTTTTGTATTTTTAAAAGGTAATACAGTGATGGCTCGAATAACGAACACCTAAATTTACGAATGTTTCGGTTAACAAATAATTTTTTTTGGTGAATTTCTGCCTCGGCTAACGAATACGGATTCGGCTGGCGATGATTTTCATTGATATGGAGATGCAAACGCTAACATGAAACCGCCGCGTCGAGAGCTGTTGAATTTTAGTACCAATCATCATCATTCTCATTCCAGCGCGATTAACTCATGTCTAATTCGGAATCTTTTTCCCACATTTACCTCTACTTCTCTTTTTGAATTATTTCATATGAAATGAAAGACTCATCTAAAATGGAAAACACATCGAAAAAAGACCGTAAACTTTTCTGTTTTCAGAGCATGCGTTCTTTCAGCGCAAGACTTAGCATCAAACCGGACGTTCTTGGACAGGCATATCTTCAACCCGTTACTTGAGAGTACCACGGTGCTCCTTGAAGCACGTAGAGTGATTGATGCTTGTGTTCGATTTCATGCTTGCTAGCACTTGATCAACATTTCAATTAAACACCTTGTACAAATTGCTTTCAAGGATTGAAACAATCCTGATTTCATGCATTCGTATGTCAAACTTGCCATAAGGGGCGCTCTCCTTTTGATAATGCGTACAGGCAGTGCTCGCGACTAAAGGTTGAAGACCTCTGTTGTAGAAGCTTATCTTTTACATCTGCGTGTACCAGCTACGCCGGCCGCCCGAGTGGCGCAGTGGTAAGATGCTCGTGTTCCACTATGAAGGTTAGTAAATGTCCATGGGTTCGAACCCAGCCAAAATAACATCAGAAAAGTTGTTTACTATCGAGCCTGGCTTACTAGCGACCACCAATATAGATGGCGCGTTCATTTCTCACCCAACTCCACTAGTTGGAAATTGCCATATGGCGATATATTAGGTGAGCGGTAAAGTGGATACGACGGCCAATCCGACGGCACCTACAAACTGGACAGTGATGTGTCAACACCAGCTTCAGCAGAATAAAGCTGTAAGGTATTAGAGTAGACTAAATCTGGTGTTGGTCGTATACATAGTGCAAAATAAAGATCTCCAGTACCTCATCTTCCTGCGAATTCTCGTTTATCTGACTTTTAAGATGCTTACATCAGCCTTCGGTGAGTTTCTGTCTTTCTTATAGTGCTCCTTGGTGTTTTATCTACTAAATTTTGGGTATTGACTGGAACGAACAGAGCGGTTTTTCAAGGAAAGCTATGGGAATTAAAGTTCCGGTTAACGAACATGATTCCGAAACAATCGTCTTCGTTAGCCGGGTGATCACTGTATAATATTTATAAATATTTTAAATTCTCTGAGCTGAAAATTATTCCAATCTTTTTTGAAGGGGAAATGCGTATATAAATAAAATTTTATGATTAAGCTGAAATATACATTTGCTGCAATTGATTATATGCATATAATGTATGAATAATATATGATATATGAATAATATATGATATATGAATAATATATGTATAATATATGAATGCCGTTGGGTAAAATGTTGACATTCAAAATAATAAGAGTGTAAAGAGTAATTATTATAATCTTTACTGTATTTTGATATTACAAAATGATCTTTTTTCGATTAAATATGCCTTTCAATAGAGAAATCACAGTTTAGTTTCGGTTTAAAACGAGGCTCTTTTTAACGAAAAATACATATATTTTGGTTTTCTGAACCGTATTGAAAGAAGCGAATGTTCAGTTTTTGGTCGCATTGGCTGGGAAAAGAAAAGTTGTTGACTACACACCTAAAACACAGGGTGTCCGATAAATTCGTAAACAGTTTAAAAATTGAAGGAATCGGTATACAGATTTTTACCCCTCTTCACGGTCACTCCTGTTTTTTAATGTCAAATATAAATATCCAGGCAAAAATCCCATTTAAGTAATTTTTTTGAACCCGTGTTTAACGGTCACATGAACAGTTTTTTCCATTTATTCCGTTCGACAAAAACCCCTATACGGACAGCGTTGTGATTTTGGTTCAAATTACGCTCGCTAGATGGCAGCGCAAGCTCTAATGTTTGATCTACTTTTTGGCTGTGTTTCAATGAAGTATATTTTTGCTTGAAGTTTTTGCTACTGTTCTCGGGAACTCTGATATCAGTTTGCTGGTTGTGCTCATATGTTTTGCATGATTTTACGCTTTTTAATACGGCTAGATCTTGTAATCGTCGCTCTTTATTATTTATTACTAAGAGAAGAGATTTCGACGAGAAAAAAAATTGATGGCATCGAATACAGTGAAAAACGTGAGTTTAAGGTCTTGCAAATGAATGTAATATCAGGAACGCATACAGATGTGGTCCATTTTGAAGTAAAGGGAGAATTAACAAGAAGAACGGCTGGACTCATCAACTTCAAAGCTTTGAATGGTTGGTTGAATCGTTTTCGAGTGAGTCACGAAATTGCATTTAAGAAATTGTGCGATGAATTTGCTGATGCCAATGATGATGTGTTCGATGAATACAGTAAAAAATTGCTAAAAAATGATCGACGGATATTCAACCACTGATCTATACCAGGGGTGGTCAACAGCTGGCCCATGGGCCGCCGCATGTCATTTTTGAATTTTCAGAAGGAGTAGAAGTTCTCAGCAACACTGAGCAATGCTCTGTTAATCTTTTTTTTTTTTTTAATAATTTCAGTTTAAAATATTATATTGCACCTAATGTGCAAGGAAGTCCTGTGTCAAGGAACTGTGTCAAACATCCGTTGTTTGAAATAATCTTATTAGTCATAAGGATCTCATTTTCAAGCAATAGGTTGCTCATTTGTACAGCAGTTGAATGATATTAGGCCAGAAAATAAAATATTTTATGGACGGGAATAATTTGATTAACGGCACGGATTGTGGATTTATCTGTTACCGAAAAGTCCAAAATTGGCAAGTTCGCGAATTGGCCAATTTCAATTGTCAATTCACCCAGCCAGTGTCCGAATTTTGGGCTTTGGCCAGACAATTCGCGAAGCCGCTGTGGTGGTCGAGTGGTCATAGTGACGGACTTGCATCGCGGTTACCCAGGTTCGAGCCCCACCGTCGCCACAGTGGGAGTCGGCTGAAATTGGTTTCTGTGGTTCCCAACTTCGAGGCGAAAATGCGAGCCGATCTCCAAAAATCGATCGATAAAAAGTCTCGCCACAGAGAGCAACAAGCCTACAAACAGTACAAATATTCAGTCACTACACATCACTCACTTCACTTCTGAGATATAGATGGCAGCACTGAAAAATCATACACAGCACTAGATGCACACTCAGACTGTTAGGTATCCACACTTACAATTCCAGCACTAGGTAGTGAATTGCCTATGGCGATAGACCTAAGTTTTTGTTGCCTGCCGCTGTGGTGGTCGAGTGGTCATAGTGACGGACTCGCGTTGCGGGGTTCCAACCCCACTACAGTGGTGGTCAGCTGAAGTTGTTTTTCTGTGGTTCCCAACTTCAAGTCGCGAATGCAAGTCGATCTCCCATTTAAAAAGTCTGTCCACAGAGAGCAACAGGCCTACAAACAGTAAAAATGTAGTTCAATCATAACGTATCACTCACTTCACTTCTGAAATACAGATGGCGGCACTGAAAAATCAATCACGGCACTACGTACGCACTCAGACTGTTAGGTGCACACACAGTTACACTTCCGGCTCAACGCACTAGGTAGTAAATTGCGCCCATAGATGGCGATAGACCTGAGTTGTGGTCGGTTTGAAAGAAAAGTTCTTGTTGCCTAAATGATGCGGCTTTTTTTTGCTGGGTGGGACGTTGGATAATACGGAATGTCGGATAAGCGAAGGTCGGATAAACGAGACTCTACTGTACTTCATGGAGAAAATGTACATATTTTCAATGAATAGCATATTTTTCTTGAATTTATAAAGCAGAAGAAAACACGTTCTAGCTTTTGGAACAAATATCTTCGCAACACCAACCTCAATAAATACAGGAAATGTCTTCCATCTGTTGAATAAAACATGCGTGATTCTCGAATACACCAAAATGTATAATTGTATTATGCAGCGGGACTCTGGGCACGACAGATGAAAAGCCCCGGGTGATGTCAAAGGATCAATTAGACCCGAATTTCGCACAATATCAGAAACGGAATTCCAGGTCATGCTCTCAGAGGAATCTCATCAAAAATGGCGTTGGCCTTGTTGAATTAGCAACGTTCTTTGGAGAAGTCATGATTCGCGCGCAGTTCAAGATGAAGTGATTTTTCTCGGGTTCAGGCACCTAATTGCTTTTTGATGACCGTCGTCATTAAAGAAGTCCATTCGAACAGCTGTTTTCACCTGTAAATGAAGGAATTGCGGTAAAAAGAATAGGGGAAAAGTAAGTTACATGCTACTCTCAGGTATGTTTAAGGAAAGGGAGGGGGGGGAATTTTTTTTCTTATCACATTTTCCCTTCGGTTATCGGAATTCGAACACATTTCCTATGATCGAATATTGCACGAGGATCGAAATTTCTGCTGCAGATATGGCATCATACTCTGAGGCAGGATTTATGGTTTTGCTCTTTTGAGATACGCAAATTTACGACTTTCTCCTCTCGTTTTATTCTAATTTCCAATCAATTTTTCTTACTATTCCCCGTCACTCAAACTGACCATCTAAACTTGCTGTGTCAGCTATATGCTTCTTAGCACACCCCCTCCCCCACAACTTCTTTGATCATACTGGCCACAATGAATATTTAAATACTTATAAAACGCTTGGCCAATTTGTTTCTGCTAAGTAATGCAAGAGAGCTGCCGTTAGCAATCACTAAAAATAGTATCTCAGTTGTATTGGTATTATATCCTGATACATTATTTTTTGAACTCTGCGCTTCTAAATTCTGATTCAAGGGCCGACTGATTGGATTTAATTTCAAAGATCATTCTCAAAATTTTCAATTGGATTTTACACTATATTAGCCAAGAGTTTGTGTCCACTTTGGAGTTTATAAATTTTTTTTCGAATTTCTAGAAAAATACTAGACGGATCGTTCTGAAAAACTTCTGTCATATATGTATATGTTGGTACTCATCATTTCCAGTGGAAATTTAGTCGCGGGTGCATTTGGGGGACCATCAAAAAATTAATTAAATGAGGAAAAATATTTTGATAAACCCTGTATCATAAAAAGTTGCAAACGAATTCGTAACTTTCACAAAATATTTTACTGGCTTTGTGTAATACTTGTAGGCAGTTTTGTGAAAATAGCATGTATATTAACGAAGATATAAAAATGTTTTTCTTTTCGAATAAAACTTCGCATATTATTTGCTTATAAATGCGGAGTTTTTAACAAATTCTTGTGAAATTTACAGAACATTTGACACTATATATAAGACATATTGTAGGAAAATTTAAGATGAGACATCCAAATAATAAATTAGATAGAGATATTTTAAATAAATGATTTTTAATTGCGCATGCACAGAGAGTATCTATTTTATTTTTTTCCCCCAAATGTGGTTGCCAACTGTGCAACTTGTATGAAAATTCCAGTTGAGTGCGGTGAAAATTCAGAAAGATATTGGTAAACAGCAATTTCGTTTTTTGCTGAAAGTGTTACTGGATGATAAAGAATTTTCCACAAAATTGGTATTTCGATTACTTTCTGTCATTTGATTAATGCCTTCACTTTGTCCATTTTGACATCATACACGCATGTTATGTTAAAGCACTTAGCACACACACTTTTACATAGCATCAGACAAGCGTCTTCCCTCCTTTGCATAATGCTGTAGGCTTATTTTCAAAATAATGATAAAATAATGCAAGGTAAATAAAACTATACAACAAGTTTTGGACATTTTTCTGCGTCCTGAATAGAAACCAGCCAATTTATATGTAATTCGGTCAGTTGAATCTGACCGTAAAAATTATTGAATTGGCTACGGTGTTTTTGTAATTGTACACTTAACACATATAGGCTACAGTAGTGTAATACAAATATATTGAAACACAATGTGGAAAAAGTATTATCTGAGGCTTTCATGGCAGGCGTTCAATGAGCTACAAACGGTTCGCGGGCTGTTAGGCCATGGTCTAAGGCATTTTCTTCCAGACCTCTCATCCACATCCTTGACAGGCATCTCTTCTGAGGTAAAACACATGTTAGTGACTGTGACAAGGGAAAAAGGTGTCGTATATCTGGTGTCGTCGAGTTGTTTTCTATATGAACTTCTCCGGCAGATCAAGCTTTTAGGAATAAAATGCCTTACACCATGGCTTAACAGCCCGGAAACCGATTTTAACTCACAATGAAAAAAAATGATAAATATGCGAAAAATCAACATGAATATATAGAGAAACCTCATTAATATACAGAGAAACCTCACTAACATATAGAGAACCTCATTAATATATAGGCACAATATTAATACACATAAAAACGCAACATAAATACATAAAAACGCAACATAAATACATAAAAACGCAACATAAATACATAGAAACGGAGCAAAAATGCATAAAAGCGTAGCAAAAATGCATAGGTACACAAATATATTGTGTAGTATATATTGTGTAGTATATATTGTGTAGTTCATTTATTCTTAACATGGTAATATCTTCAATAAAATGACCGATAGAGAACTTTCCATAATAATATTCGTGTTCAGCAGGTCAAAACCATTCGGAATATTTTCATGCCGGACTTCCATTGTTGGACTTTTACGTCGGCAATTTCGTTGTTGTCCAAAGACAGCGCTCGTAAAGCAGATTTTTTAACACTTTGTATGGCAATATTGTGTCTCCAAATAAAATAGATAGAATTTTTCATGGTGATATTCATGCCCAGCAGGTAAAAACCATTCAGTGAATCATGCATTCTCATGTCAGACGCACTTTCATTGTTGTCCAAAAGACATTGTTGTCCTTAGAACAGTGTCAAATTGGCTGCACATGCATAAGCTCACTCTCTCTATCGCTAAGACAAAATTCTTGTGGATATCAAAGAAAAGACCTCCCACCATCTGGTTCCAAGGGAAAACCATCAAGAAAACGGACGTGCTATGTTATTTAGGCGTTTTTATCGATAAGCAACTTAGCTGGGACGATCACATCAAAGAACAGAAGAGAAAGGCGTCACGTGTTCTTCAGAAGATGCGCCTGATGGCTGGACCACAGTGGGGACTGACACGGGCTCTGAGGAGATCCCTCTACTTGACAGTGGTTGAGCCTATGATAGCTTATGGAGCTTCAATATGGCATTCTCCCAAGGTCCAGATGTTCAGACGGCTCGATTCTATACAAAGACCCTTCCTTCTATATATCTCTGGTGCGTATAGAACTACACCTACGAATGCTCTTCAGGTGATCTTGGGGCTCCCGCCATTATCTCTCAAGATAGAATTCCTGGCACGAGTCACACGTCTTCTAAAGCTTCACAAGCCATGTCCATTGTTAGAGGAAACATTAGTCCCGGACGCCTTCGAGCAAAAAACTATAGGCTGGACCTCGCATCCTGCAGAATCTCTGCAGGCCAATCAAGTATTCCTAGAATCTTCGGAGGATGATACACCTGAGGAGAAATCCGTCGTATATTACACGGATGGCTCTAAACTGGAATCAGGTACAGGAGCTGCCTGTATAAAAACCGTGGGAACGGAGATCGTGCGTAAATGGGCTGCTAAACTAAAAGAAAATAATTCAGTATATCAAGCTGAGATGCTCGCTATATTTACAGCAGCTCTGGATGCAGCTACAAACAGGAGGCAGACTGTAATAAGATCGGATAGCCGTTCAAGTCTCCAGGCCATTCTAAACCCGCTCTCTGAAAACGCAATGGCGAGAAAGATAAGGAGTATACTTGTATCTCACCCATCAATACGCATCTCCTGGGTAAAAGCCCACAACGGCCAGTGGGGAAACGAGCTTGCGGATGCGGCGGCCAAAGAAGCAACCAATACCGGAGTCTTTTACGACGAACTCTTATATCCAGCTTCTCACGCAAAATCACTCCTCTGGAGGGACATGATAGCAAATTGGCAATTGCATTGGGATATGCCGGAGACGTCAGGAAGATCAACTCACGAAGTTATAAAGAAAGTAGATACTAGGAGCAGGGGCTGGTCACGAGAGCTCATCTTATTTGTCACCGGTCATGGGCCTTTCCCAGCAACCTTACATCGCTTTAAAGTGATTGCCAGCGATAAATGCTCTTGTCTTGAGCCTGGCACGCCCCTGCACTACGCCACATGCTGTCCAGAAACGATGCCCTTTCACTTCTGTTCGCCGGCTGCCCATTTACACAGACCATGGATGCTTGGCATACTACGTCGAGAAGAATCAAAGGAAAAGATAAGAAAAATGGTGAAATTCCTTGAGGAACATCCCGAGAAGATAAGGGATCCGTCTCCTCCAGCTCCTGCAACTCCGGTACCAGCGCCGGTAAGGAGATCGCCGCGTCTTCACCCTGACAGTGCGCTGGTGGCACTGTTTGCGAGCGAGGAGCAGGATGAATCCCAAACCTAATTAATGACGTCTCGGAGAAATTAGACCGACTGTATTGAACTGCCGGAGTGCAATGAGATGCTCTGCCCTTCTTGTCATTTGATTCAATCCTTGATCACTCAAATTTCTGATTGCGCCTTTTGCGATACGATTTTTATACAACTTTCCATGACTATTTATTATCCGTGCCCGTTGCACTTTACTTTAACTTGATTAATTTGATTCTTCGATTTGCATAATTTTTGATTTCCTTTCACTATATGTAATCTTTGACGAATCAATAAATTTTGGTTTTACCGGAGATGCCCTGTTCCCCCCCCCCTCGGGGGGGGGGGCAAAGTGCTTGCGTTGCTTCTTGCGACAGAGCCTGGGTGTCTCGCGGTTTCTCCAGTTCTCCAGTTGTCCAAAAATGCCTCTAGTAAATAACTTTTTTTTCACATTTTACATGGCAATATCTCTGAAAAAACAAGAGCCAATAAAACTTTTTCACGGTCATATTCAAGTTCAGCACGTTAAAATCATTCGGAATCGGATATTTTCATGTCGGACGCAATTGCATTGTTATCCAGAGTAATTACTCTCCACCGCTAGTTTTTTGTTTTTGTTTTTCTGTGTTTCTAGGTGAGATGAATATGCTTAAATTCTTTCATAATTTTTTGAGAACCACACCTCGGGACTTTTTGGGGCCGTTCAAGTATTACTTCAGAGATTTTATAGTCATTTTTGACCCCACCCCTTTTCAGCAAAAATCAGAACTCTGATCCCCTCCCCCCCACCTTGTCAGCAAAATTTTGTCTTCTCTGCCCCCTACCTCATAACGCATGTTGGTATGTTCAGCATGCCTTCCTCTCCCCCCTGACTATCAAAAATTTCTTTTTAAATGAAAAATTTTTTTTTTTTAAAAGTCAGCAATGGAAAGCAAACACCTTTATGTGTTATTATAATCAATTTCTATTAATTTCAATGCTATCTCTAGTATCTGAAGGGTAAGAGCTCAAAATTTCTGTTTAAGAAATTCATTGCTACCCCACCCTTTAAGCCATATATGGTAAACCCTTGGCCCCGAATGTGGCCCCGAGGGTTATCTGATGTAGCCTGCCCCTCCTCAAAAAAACCTAATTTTATAAAAATTAACTAAGCGGCACATCTACAGATCGCTTAAGGGATCCGTGGCACATTCCCAGATTACTTAAGTGATTTACAGCACGTTCCAGAGCACTTAAGTGATTTACAGCACGTTCCAGAGCACTCAAGTGGCCCGCGACATATTTCTATAGCACTTAAGCGGCTCAGACACATTTCCAAATCATTTGAAGGATCCGTGAAATATTTAGAGATCACTGAAGTGGTTCTATAGGGGACTTATCAATAGGGCGAATGTTAGTTCAGTTTCCCACAAACTAGAGAAAGGTTTTGCCCGTTTCTGGCACACCCAGTAAATTGGCCATTGGGAGCATTTCGTAATTTTATAAAGGGTGGTTTGATAACGTAAGCATTATTAAATCGTCCTCCCCCCATCGATGCTCACGTAATACTGGAATGACCCCTTTCCTTGTCAATCCACTATTCTAAAAAAGCTCCGATAATCTTCATCGAACTGAGCTTTTATCTTATACCTGGTTCCGGAACAATCTGTTGAAATATCCATCACCGTCTAGAAGTGTCAAAACAAAGCGAATAAAAGGGGGTAATCATAACAAAATTTGTGGAAAGAAAAACCTCATTAGAGAAAACAAACACCGTACGTATCTAGCATCCACTATTAGAAATAATTCAGTGGCAATACAAGCATTTCTTTACTGAACGTGGACAGAGAGAATAGAGAAAAAAGAATAAACAAAACTTATATATATATATATCGAAAGTATTTGAGTGGGAATCCACCTTAAGGTCTTCGTATATCGCATGAGGAAGACGAATAAGTGTTCTCTGGGGGAGGAAAAAAAAGCAAAAAAGCTTTGAATCATTCTTGCTCATGAAAGTAACTAAAAAAAAGGAGGATCTGGAGAAATCCACAGGATGCGAAATCCAATTTGCGCCCCAAAACTTTCCATTCGTCGACTGTGTTATTGCCCCCCCCCCCCCCGTTTCCGTGGCATTTATTTCAACCAAGTTGATTTTAAACTTAAAAGAAGAAAATAGAAGTTCAGTAATACATTTTTTTTTTCCATTTTATAGAAAAATTCTACGAAATGTTTTATTCGATCTTTGAACCTTCGGAAACATTGTTTTTTGTTTTGTGAATTTGTAACTTCCCACGAGAAGATTCGCATTTTATACGATGTTATGAAGAATCCTACTTCCTAATCAATTTCGTTTGGAAGTCCATTTGTTCTTGATCATTTTTGTCGCACTACGGTCATTTTCTGCACGTGAGGGATAATTAGACCGGGATCTACAATTTATTGCCGGTTCCGAACGGCAGGCTTGTTTATTATACTCATCAGCAAGCATTTTGATGTGGGACTGCCTGCGGTAGCAATCTTTTTCTGTAGTCATGTCGACGTTTCTATTGTGTGTGTGTGTGTGTGTGTGTGTACCCCTGTGTAAGAAAATGTTCTGACAAGGACGAACCGCTATCGAACTCGCGATAGCTCCAAACATCCTATGGTACTTTAGGCGAGTATTTTATCGACCAAGGCTACCGCGCCCTTGGAAGTCGATAAAATACAGGGTGTCTCATAAATTGGTAGATAGTTTGAAAAATCACAACGGCTTTTTTCTCAGCCCAAGATATCAAGGAAACAGGTATTTTCTAGATGTTTCACCTCCGCATAATATCCGGAAAATATCGGTTTAATTAATTTGGAAACCCATAATTAATTTGAAAACAACCTGAACTATATGATTTATAAAGATTATTATTATCATGATTATTATGATTGATTATTATTAATTTTCATGCTTCAGAAGATATAAATAAGAAGTTGAAATCAATGTTTACTGCATGGATATCCAGCTCAAAAGTAGGTCTGGCTACTTACTCCATATTTAATCTCCAGGGCTTCGTATATATCTCTAAGAGAACTCAATATTTCGAAAATCTATAATTCAATAAAATTTTTAAAATTATTGATGTGGCGTAAAATCCAACCAAATTTCCGCATTTCTACAGTGAAATCGGCAATTTTAACACTGATTTCTATGAGTACCACCCTTTTCCTGACCCTCAAAGTGATGCTGATAATGATTATGGCATCTATTGAAAAAGTCTCATTACTGGGAGAATTGAAAAAGTGGCACGCAACCCATTATAAAGGCATAAACTATTATACATATGGTGACAGGATTAGAGAAGTGACAAACCATTGTAAAGGCATAAAACACGTCTGAAACGCATTGCTAGGGAACCACGGTAACCAAAGTAAACGTTCGTAAAGTGATTGTTGAGGCCCAAAAATCATTGTTGCCTGACAGTTTTTTTTGCCCAATTGGGACATTTGCGCTGCTCTGACGAAATTTTAAAGCAGCCTATCGTTCAAGTCGGGTCCCATTTGGTATATATGCAAAATTTGGCGACGATCGACCTAAAATTGTAGATTTGTATACAGAAATTTGACAATTGGACAAGAGAGTTGACAATTATATTTCAAGGTCTGAGATTATTATTACTATTATCTTTGTCATGTTTTGCAAAGCTGCATCCCCATCGCTTTTATTTCAATTTCCCTTGCGAAGATGCATCTGTTATATTACTCATATATCTTTCAGCAAAGCTTCAACTACTATGGTTCCACATAAATCCATCAACAGCATTTCTTTTACTCACAGGACATTATGACCGCCCCTCCCCACTTTTGGGGTGTCATATTACGTCTCGACACATTCGAGCTATAAAAAAACATGCTATAAAAAAAGTATTTTAATATTTCAAACTTCCAAGAAAAGGAAAAAAAGGGGAAAAGCACGCATCTTCAAAAAAAAAGTGGGCACTTCGGGTAACGCTCGGAGAAATTAATTGGACAGTTGACTGGATAATGAGTAAGCTAGTGAGAGAGGGAGTGACCCCCGGTAAATGAGAAATATATAATGAGCTACCTAGTGATTTAGGGACAGGCCGTTTTCGCTCATTTATTCACTCACCCACTCGATCATTCACTCTTGTCGAACTGATATCGGTGAGTTTTCCCAGCGATGAATTTTCCATTCGGTGAATTTTCCGGACACTGTTTTTTTAGGATAGGAATTATGTTGCATCCATTTTGACGCATGAAGAAACGACGTGAAGACAATCCGGATAAGCATTTTTTTCCTTAAGATGTTTCCCCCAATAAATTTGTGGTGAGATTCGATTTGTATTTTATCTCACAGATGGCGGCACTTGTAAAGCCGACGCCATTGGATTGTCGCGCGGGAAATCGCAAGAGAAGCGACCAAACCATCAAGAGCTTAACATGTCGCTCCGTAGATTTTTTTATTTCGTCTTATGTTTCGTGTTGTAAATAAATAATTATTTTAAGAAATTAATCAATTATCCTGATCCATCATTTTATCCAAATCACGCAACCTCATAACTCAAAGTATGGTGACCGCGGACTTCAAACAAGTTCCAGTTTCTTCACTGCAGCACGAGGCAATCTACTGGTGTTTCCCATGAGTGAACTTTCGCTTTCCGGAACTTGACATCACATTTCCTGGATTTTCATCATGGAAGTAAGTGCCGTTCAGGTACCACTTTTTAACCACCATGATCCAGCGCTGTGGTTTATCATGTGTGAAAGCACTTTCGCTCTCGCTGTTCCGAAACCGATAACCGAATCTGTCACAAAGTACAACTATGTTGTCGCGAATCTGCCTCCGGAAAGTGCGGCTCTTGTCCGGGACATTCTCGTTAATCCGCCGGCCACGGATCCGTATGAAAGGCTGAAATCGGAACTGATTAAACGGTCGAGCGAGTCGTCGTCCACTCAACTTCGAAAGCTCTTAACATGCGGGTCATTGGGAGATCGGAAACCATCCGACATTCTCCGCGAATTGCGACGACGAGCGGAATCGCATTCTGTCTCCGACGAATTGCTGATGGAGCTTTTTCTCCAACACCTACCGGCATCAACTCAGTCCATTCTCGCTGCTGTCACTCCACTCGTTCTCGAGAAAGCTGCTCAACTCGCCGACAAAATTCATGAAGTGAACCCTCAGCATGTTGACGCAGTTGAGAAACCGCAACAGCCGGATTCCGTCGCGCAACTTCGGGACGAAGTGGCTCAGTTACGCCGCGAGTTGAAAAACGTCCTGCGTTCGCGTAGCAACTCTCGCCAACGTACCTCACGTGCGCGCAGTCCGCATCCACGATCGGAAAACTGCTGGTATCACAACAAATTCGGCAACAACGCCAAAAAGTGCGTGTCGCCGTGCAAGTTTCAAAAAAACGGGGCGGGCGAGGAGTAATCGCGACATGCTCCTTGCCACAGGCATCTCGTCGCCTTTTTACCATGGACAGAAATTCCAAAATTCGATTCCTGATTGACACTGGATCCGATGTTTCTATCCTTCCGGCATCACCATCACAACGACGCCGCGACGCCACTATGAAGCTCTCTGCTGCTAATGCTTCATCCATTAGTGTTTATGGTCAAAAGAGGGTGACATTAGATTTCAATCTCCGTCGTAATTTCACTTGGACTTTCCTACTGGCTAATGTTTCCACACCCATCATTGGGGCAGACTTTCTGTTCAACTTTGATCTTGTTCCGGATCTCCGACGACGATGTTTGCTGGATAGGACAACAAAACTCAATACTGACTGTGATCTTCACATTGCAGAAGTTCACTCAATCAAACTCATCGAAGGTGACACCATCTACCACAGCCTTCTCAGCAAGTTTCCCGACATCATCAAACCACCACAACCAGGACAACCTGTGAAACACTCTGTCGTGCATCATATCGAGACTGTTGGTCCACCTGTGCATGCCAAACCAAGACGTCTAGCTCCTGATCGATTGAAAATCGTGAAGCAAGAATTTCAGCAGATGCTTGACCTTGGCCATTTACGACCATCGAACAGCTGCTACGCATCACCTCTGCACTTGGTCCCAAAAAAGGACAGTGATGAATGGCGTCCAGTTGGTGATTACCGAGCTTTAAATGCACAGACTGTGAAAGATCGGTACAGTGTTCCAAATGTTCTGGACTTTACATCTGAATTGCATGGTAGTAAAATCTTTTCCCACATAGATCTCATCAGGGCCTATCATCAGATTCCTATACTTCCTGAAGATGTCCATAAAAGTGCTATTATCACACCATTTGGGTTGTTCGAGAGCACTCGAATGCAATTTGGCCTTTGCAACGCTGCAGCCACATTCCAAAGGTTTATTGACGAGGTCACTCGTGGACTTCCATTTGTATATGCCTTTGTTGATGACATACTGGTAGCCTCGAAATCACCAGAAGAGCACATCGAACATCTAAGGTTGTTATTCGAACGTCTGCAAATATATGGCCTCAGCATCAAGCCCTCTAAATGTGTATTTGGTGTTTCATCAATTGAATTTTTGGGTTACCAAGTTTCTGGATCTGGCATCGAGCCTTTAACAGATCGTGTTGATTGCATCCTGAACTTTCCTAAGCCAAACACCATCACTCAATTACGACGTTTTCTTGGTCTCTTCAACTTTTATCGTCGTTTTGTGCCCAGAGCTGCACACATCTTAACACCTCTACACAAGTTTTTGGAGGGAATAAAAAACAAAAAGAAATCCAAAAGAGCCACTCAAACCAAGCCAGCTGATATCCTTCAGTGGACTGATCCAGCCGAGCAAGCATTCATCGATGCGAAGCAAGCTTTAGCGGGTGCAACATTACTTCACCATCCAATTCCTGGTGCCAAGCTAAGTCTATGGGTTGACGCCAGTGATTTAGCAGTCGGTGGTTCGCTAATGCAATCAAATGGAAAAGGATGGGAACCCATTGCATTCCTGTCCATGAAACTGACAAAGAGTCAACAGAAGTTCTCCACTTACGACCGAGAACTGTTAGCAATGTACACTGCTGTCAAAAGATTCCGGCACATGCTAGACGGCCGTGAGTTCATAATTTTCACCGATCAGAAACCTCTCGTCTTCGCCTTCAAGCAAAATCCTGATAAATGCAGCCCACGTCAATGGCGACACCTCGACTTCATCTCGCAATTCAGCACTGATGTTCGTCATACTAAAGGTGCAGATAATGTGGTAGCTGACGCTCTTTCAAGAATAGAAATCAACTCGATTTCCAAATCACCATTCCTGGATTTTGACCTTTTTGCAACTGCTCAACGAGAGGATCCAGAATTAAAACAGTTACAGCAAGACAACTCTAGTTCACTGACTTTCAAGTCAATGCCAAGTCCATTTACCGCAACAGAACTCGTGTGTGATGTGTCTACAGGCTCACCAAGACCATTTGTTCCAGCGAGCTTCCGCAAGACTATTTTTCATCATTTCCACAATCTTGCTCATGCAGGTGTAACATCATCTACTCAGCTAATATCTGCAAGATACGTTTGGCCTAACATGAGAAGGAACATCAAAGATTGGGTAAAGTGTTGCAATGAGTGCCAACGCTCAAAGGTTCATAAGCATACCAAAACACCTTTAGGCACCTTTGCAACACCCGATGCAAGATTTTCTCATATTCATATCGATCTGGTTGGACCTCTGCCTCCTTCAGAAGGAAAGACATACTGCTTAACAGTAATTGATCGCTACACCAGATGGCCGGAAGTCATACCTGTAGCAGACATCACAGCAGACACAGTTTGTCGTGCCTTGTTCGATGGTTGGATTTGCCGTTATGGATGTCCATCAACCATAACAACCGATCAAGGACGGCAGTTCGAATCATCGCTCTTCAGAGAACTGATCAACCTGCTTGGCACTAGCAGGATTCGTACCACTGCTTACCATCCACAGGCCAATGGCATGGTCGAACGGTTCCACCGTGTCTTAAAAAGCTCATTGAAGGCACATGAGAATCCAAAGTGGACCGTCACATTGCCAGCCATCTTACTTGGTCTCAGGGCAGCCGTCAAGCCGGATATCAAAGCCTCTAGTGCAGAGTTAGTTTTTGGTACATCTTTGAGATTACCTGCAGATCTCTGCATGGATACACCCGGTCAGCTCTCATCAACATACACATATGTACAACAGCTCAGAGAGCGTATGAATAGCATCAAACCATGCAAAACATCAGCTCATGGTCAATCCAAAATTTATGTGCATCCTCAACTGCAAACTTGCTCACATGTGTTTCTTCGAATTGACAAGATCACACCACCTTTGACACAACCATATACTGGACCCCATGAAGTGATTTCTCGTAATGAAAAAAATATCACTTTAAATGTAAATGGGAGAAAGACCTGTGTTTCACTTGACAGAGTGAAACCCGCATTTATCTTTAACGATGTCTGTGTGGAACTTGACAAAAACAAGCTCGAAGAAAAGAAAAATGACACTGTGCCAGTACAACCATATGTCACTAGGTCTGGCAGAAAAGTCAAATTCAGTCCTAGGCTGATAACCGAAATTAATTTTGTTTCGAATTGTGCATCATAATATTTTTTTGCATCTTGTATTTCATGCATCTCATTTATATTATGCATCCGATATATATTTTGTACAGCTTATTGAATTTTCTGCATTTAATTGTACATTTTGCATCATATTTTTTTTAAGTGTATACTTATTGCACATGATTTCCTGCATCATTGTATTATGTCTTGCACATCTATTATTCTGCATCTTATGAATAATTTTTTGTATCACATTTTCATTTTGTATCTCATTTATCGTTCTCTCACCATGTTCCTTCACTGGGGGGAAACTCATGTGGTGAGATTCGATTTGTATTTTATCTCACAGATGGCGGCACTTGTAAAGCCGACGCCATTGGATTGTCGCGCGGGAAATCGCAAGAGAAGCGACCAAACCATCAAGAGCTTAACATGTCGCTCCGTAGATTTTTTTATTTCGTCTTATGTTTCGTGTTGTAAATAAATAATTATTTTAAGAAATTAATCAATTATCCTGATCCATCATTTTATCCAAATCACGCAACCTCATAACTCAAATTCATGTCAACAAATGGATTGCTTCCTTTTTTGAAGAAAAGTTTCATATTAAGGAGAACAGATACTTTCCGGAAAGGATTTTGACAAGGTGCTAGTGTGGTTGTTTGGTTTGTAAATTTTTCATAACATATTTTACTTTATAAAAACAAATTGAAATACTTTCTGTCAGTCAGAAGTTCGCAAAAACTATGGAAACAAATAAATATGTTTTCAGTTATCTTATAACGTTACGCAATTTTGATACAGAATTGATATTTATTTAATAATCTAAAAGAAAATTCCTCAAGAATAAAAGCTTATTCAAGAAATAAAAGTCTCATCCAAAATACATGTTTGTAGACACAAAAATTCCTGAAATTCCAAATAGATTCTTTGTTTCGTATCCTTTACATCCGGGATATCACGAACACTTTTGTCTATAAGCATCTTTCACGGTTTCTTATGAAATTCTTGAAAAATTTAAGAATTTTCTCCCCGTTCCGGAAACATTTCCCCTCGGAAATAATAAAAGATATTTGTTTTGAAGAAACAACGTGAGAAATATTGAGCACTATCATCCATTTTCGGATTGAAAGGAGAAAAATAATTTTTCTTAGCGACAAAATATTTAATGCACTTTTTTTTCAATAGGCTACATGATGAAGTTTAAAAAGAAATATTCGTAAATTTAATGTACGTATTAGCTATAATAGCCGGTGCTGCACGAGTTTTCTCAATATATTGTGAGCTTTGAAGACGCGACGAACCATTGTAGAGAGATAAACATGTTTGTGGAATGCATTGTTTCGGAACCCACGGTAACGGGTAGTAAACAGTTCGAAAGTTATTTTGAGGCCCAAGAACCATTGTTGTCCGAGAGTTTTTCGCAAAATTCGGGCATTTGCCCAACTTTTACGAAATATTAAAGGACCGATAATAACATACATACATACATGTATTCGGTGTGTCGGTCAATGTCAGTCCGTGCAATACAATAAAATTTATTAATTTATTTTCTGTCCCTGAATGTATGTTCTCTATACAAATCTAAAATTTTAGATCGTTCGTCGTAAATTTTGTATATTTACCGAACAGAACTCGATCCGACTTGAACGATAGGCCACTTTAAAAATTTGTCAAAGATAGACAATGATGAAATGGGTAAAAAACTGTCAGGAAATAATGAGTCTTGGGGCTCAACAAATGGAAGAATCAACCTTCCAACTTTGGAAGGTTTAATTTGTTTACCATGGTTCTTTAACAATGCGTTTCAGACGTATTTGCTCCTTAACAAAAATGCATGTCAGACGTGTTTATTCCTTAAAAAAGGCGTTTCAGACGTGTTTATTCCTTAACAATTCGTTTCAGACGTGTTTGCTCCTTTAAAACGGTTTATCACATCTTAAATGCCTACAGTTATACGGGGGGAAAATCCGGGCAGCACCGAGTAGTTTTTTTCAGTTTTATATACAGGGTGAGAATTCTTTATTCCCCTTGCGGCATTTTACTGGAGAACCGTCAATCCTAGAGGCATACTTAGGTACCTCTCTGAGTATCATACTTTATACGTATCCGAGTTCTGCATGTTATTTGGATAATTTTTCTAACTGGAAGTAAGCCTCTAGGATTAACGGTTTGCCAGTAAAATGCGACACAGGGAATTAAGTAATCATCTTGTATATAGATTATAGAATGAATACGTGAAAAAAATTAATATACATTTCACGATTCATAATTTGTGCTTAACTAATTTCAGAAAAAAATTCCGAACATATGCTCGAAAGATTTAAATTTCCAAATAAAATTAAAAGCTGATCAGATTTAGTTCATAGAACTCGCTATATGAGTAGTAGTAGTGAATTGGGCGTTTCTGGGCCGTAGTAGCGTCTATGGGAGAGTAGTAGTGAGATGTGACGGTAGTAGAGAGAAATTAGGGTTAGCCCATAGGAGCTTCTACGGCCCAGAAACGCACAATTCACTACTACTGATATGCTAAATTTCATAAGTAATCTTTCGCTTTCATTACATGTAAATGAGTTGACACCCTCTGATTTAGGTAAACTGGTGTAAGAAATTAAGAGAATTCGCAGACTTGGTCGATTATCTATAAAACTACTGTACCGATTTTAATGAAATTTGATATGTACATACATTGATACAATACAAAACAAATAACCATTCAATAATTGTAATGCACACGCATGATCGTGCGTAACACTCGTTGGAGTCAGAAGACATAAATCAGCGGTTGCAGAGTAAACAAAAAAATGGGTTAATATATGGGTTAATACGGGGTATGGTCTCCTCTTACAGATATACAGGTCTCGCAGCGTGATTTCATACTGGAAATAAGGCAGTTTATCATTTCCTGTGGCAATTCGTCGCACTCGTTCAGCAACGCTGTTTTCATCCCCTGGATGGTTCCTGGAGGGGGGTTGCGAGTTGCAATTGCCCTCCCCAGAGTGTACCAGACATGCTCTATAGGGTAAAGGTCTGGAGATCTGGCTAGCCAATCCATCCGGCGAATATCCTCACTCTCTAGAAAATCGTCGAGCAGAAGAGCTCTATGTGGCCTCGCGTTATCGTCCATTAAAATGAACTCAGGGCCAACTGCACCCCTGAAACGGCGAACATAGGGCTCCAAGACCTCATCCCTATACCTCACACCAGTCACAGTGCCTCTTTCAAAGACATGGAGAGGTGTGCGGCCATCCAACATGATGCCTGCCCAGACCATTAAACCTCCTACGCCATAATGGTCGATTTCGCGGACATTGGAGGGTAGGTAGCGGGTCCCTGGTTCTCTCCATATGAATGTACGGCGAGAATCGGTGCTTAGGCGGAACCGGGACTCATCGGTGAAGAGAACGGTCGCCCATTGATCCATACTCGAATCTCTATGCTCTCTGCACCATGATAAATGGATTCTCCTGTCCGTAGAAGTGAGCGGGACGCAAACAGCAGGTCTTCTTGCAAACAACCCTGTCTCATGAAGTCCTTTTGGAAACAGTCACCCTTGATACACGGGTTCCTGTGGCTGCATACGTCACGAGAGAGCTGAGAAGCTGTAGCACTCCTGTTACGCCTCGCTATAATCGACAAATGGCGATCTTCTCTGGCCGTCGTGGCTCTTGGACGACTTGGCCCAGGCTTTCTCTCGATGGATCCGGTATCCTGGAACTATTTCCATAAGTTACACGCGACGCTGGGCGTTAAATTGAACTCTCTACAAATCTAGACTTGAGATTGGCCTGCTTCTAGCCTCCCCACAATTCGCCACCTCATTCCATCATCTAAACGTTGGTGGTTACTCATTTTTACTGTTACAATTTGAAATTAACCGATTGCTGCAAAATAACACCAAGAAATTCGCCGAGGTGTGCTAGCGAACGAAATGCGTCTTAACTTACGCGCGCTTATAAAGTCTGTTTCTCTACTGGCTCCGCCTACACACACGTGTACGCTTACGTATTTGACGTACAAGATTTGCATTTTTGTCTAGAAGCAGTGGTTTTACATTCAGTTCAGTTCTCTTCATGAAATTCGATAAAATATGCAAATTCTCTTAATTTATTTCACCAGTGTAGATGCGTGTAAAACATATTTGTAAATATTGTTTATTCTTTAGAGGAAAATTGATTGAAAAAACGGCTAAATACACAGTGATGTTTTGACAATATAATGTCGAGAATTATCATTAAATACAGCATTTTTCTCCATCTCCAATGTTTTTTTTTTCAAAATTTGCTTTTTAAAAGTGAAATGTTGGTTAAAAATGCAGACATGCTGTATACACAAATTCAATCCAATCGCAAATGATTTTTGCAACGTTATTATTTTTTAACCTAAAGGCTTAAATTTCAAAAAAAATAATTTGTTTTCACTTTTAATGAGAAAAATGTAAATTTTATATGAATTTGATGACATTGTTTGGGTCCCAGGATAAAAAATGAATCGTCACATATTATTCAGGAGGAGTAGATGGAAACAAATGGAATAAAATTTGAAAACTCCTATTAAATCCGTAGCTTTTTCTTTCTAATTTAGACAAGAGATGCTTGTTATGCATGAATTATGATAATTCGTGCATAACCATGTATGCTTTGTACTCGCCCTTAACGAATGCGATTTTCTTGCCTGAAATGGCATTATTTATTTCCATTTTCTATTTTTGTTTGAAAATTTCTTTTTGACTCCTGAAATGCGGTTTGATGCTTTTGCGGATTTTATTTCAAAACGTTGAGATATATACAATGTTGGAGCGGAAAAAATAACTAAGAGAAATGATTTGCGGACCGGACAAAAAATGATTTAACGAATTTGCTGACCAACAAAAATAGAAATATGGGAGAAATGATTTGCACACCGACAATAATACAAAACGGAGAAATGATTTGCGGACGGTAAAAAAATAAAGAAATTTAGCCAAAAAAGGAGGAAATAATTTGCAGAACGTCTAAAAATAAATAAGTAGGAGAATTAATTTGAGGAATGGAAAAAAATATATAAATTAATGGGAGAAAAATGATTTGCTGATCGGCAAAAAATAAACAAATTCAAAAAAATGATTTGCGGACAGACAAATAAACAAAACATAGTAGATATGTGCTGCGGTTTGGTTAAAAATGAATGAATAAGAGAAATAGTTTGCAGTTTGACAAAAAATGAATGAGTTGGAGAAAAAATTTGAGGAACTGCAAAAAATAATTAAGTGGCAGAAAAAGATGGACGACTGGTAAAAGATAAATGAATAGAGAGAAAATAATTTCGCGGATCCCCGGAGAAAATAAATAGCAAATAGGAGAAATAATTTGTGTACCGGAAAAAAATAAATGAGCAGGAGAAATACTTTTTGAACTGCAAAAAATGATTAGGTGGTAGAAACAGTTTGAGGACTGGTAAAAGATAAATAGGCGAAATAATTCACGGGCCGGCAAAAAATACAACCACCTCTAACCAAGAGAAATAACGGACTGGCAAAAAATAATTCGTACAACTGCCAACTGCCAAGACATAACTAATAACCAATATAGAAACGGTATAATATTTAATCAGATCTAAAATTACGCATAAACTATACGAATTGGTCGAAATTTCTCACGGACCAGCGGTTGAAGAAAACTGTGTTAGAGTATAAAACATTCTTTCATTGTGAATCCATTAATTTTATCAATAAAAATATTTATTTTCGGTAGAGTAAAACTATGGAGTACGCTCTAATGAAAGAAAAATAAAACATTCACTTACATACAAATTAGTTTTTTTCGTCTAACACAAAGGAAAAAAAAATGTACAATATTTAAGATCAATAAGGTCATACTAATCACATAATGTAATTATCAACACTCTTATACCCATTACGGGTTTTTATGTGAAGAATTAATTACTTTGATAAGAAATTAATATATGTTACGTCAAGGAAAAAAAGTTTCGAGAGAGAAAAAAATGTATTTTATTTGATCAAAATGCATCATTTAATGACGTTGATTAACTTTTTTTCATTTTGTGAACTCGATATTTGTTTTTTCTTCAAAACATATATATATATGGCATACACAAATTTCATTTTTTCCTATATTAGCATTTACAAATTTCATTTGTATTTAAATGGGAAAAAAGAAAAATGCTTATGTTCCGAAACTGGAGTTGATGGACAATGACAATATAGAAACGGTAAAATGCTCTATTATATCTAAAATTACGCATAAGAAATATGAATCGGCCAAAATTGTTGCTCACGGACCAGCGATTAAAAAAATGACTGTGTTAAAGTTTAAAACATATTTTTATTATGAATCTATTAAATTTTATCAATAAAAATACTTTCGGTAGTAAAACTACAGTAGAGCATCGATTACCCGAATACTGATCAACCGAAGCATCGTTTAACCGAAAACGTTCTGGTCGGCAAATTCACTGCCTTGAGACAGCTATGAAGTGGTTAAAGGAGACAAGAAGAGTGTGATGCTGTGTGTCCAATTGCTGTCTAAAATGTTTGCGAGATATAGCGGCAAAAAAAGAGCCTCAGCTCGGAAACAAAAGAAAATTCTGGACTTCTTAAACTGTAGGCCTACTTTGATGGGGCCACTTTGAACTTGTCAAACTAGGCTAGTAAGTTTGTAAGACGTGTCATACAAAATACAGTTTTGTGTTTAATATCACTGTTTCTTTGTTTCATATTGTTCCTATGACACTGGCACATTTTTTTTCTTTGATCACTTATCCGAAAAATCATTCATCCGAACGCCCTCCCCCCGTCCCCAATTGTTTCAGATAATCGATGCTCTACTGTATTGAGTAACGTTCTCATGAAAGAAACCTTCATTGACTATATAACAGAAAGAAAAAAGTACATTTTAAAGCTCAATAAGATCATTATATATATCACATAATGTAATTATCAACACTCGTACCCATTACGAGCTTCTCCGTGGAGAATTAATTACTTTGATTAAGAAATTTATATCTATTACATCAAGTGCGGAAAAAATATCTAAAGGAAAAGTATTTTATTTCCTCAAAATGCATTTAACGAATGTTTTTTCTTTTCATTTTGTGAGTACGATATTTGTTTTCATCCCATCAAAAAACAGGAAAAGGGAAAGAAATTGCATCCGTATTTAAATTGGAAAAGAAAAATGTTAATGTTCCGAGACTGCAGTTAATGGTTCTCCGAGTCATTTTGTCGCATATCTTTTACTCGGATGAGCAGTAAAAACATTTCGCACAAATCAACGTTGCATGAGAAAAACGTGCATGCATATAAATATATGCATATAAATATCGTATGCATATATAACTTCCAATCTCGCCAAAAGAAATAGTTTTAATAGCCTAACATGAGTCGAAAATCGCTCGGTGTTTCACGTTATGATTCTTCTTCATACAAGCGAATAGATAAATGTGTGTGTGAGTATGTGTGTGTAGCGGGAGAATCACAATTTCTATATTACAATGGAAATAAGAACATGATAGTTATTTCGTGGAGGAGGGAAAATGAAATTTAGTAAAATATTTATGATATGAAACAAGTTTAAAATGAATCAATAAATTGATTTGCGTTTTTTTAAGTCCTTGAACTTCAGCAACTGAAATAAAAAGGTCAAGGCCGTGGTTTTTAGTCGTGATGATTGTGTAGTAGTTCCTTGTAATACAAATATTTTTACGAAAATAATCTGAAGCAGTTGACAAAACATTATTATAATGATTAATTAGAAAAATTACGTATTTTTTAAATATTCTTGTATTATATATTTTGTATTTTAATTCGAATGCAAGTAGCTGCTTTTTTTTATATAAAAGAAGAATAAAGTCAAAAACACTATTTTCCATGTAAAAAAATATTTCGTTGTAGTTTTGACATTTCCAATGCATCCAATTTTTATCATTCTCAAGTTGTTTTTATGCAGCAGTTTGGTTTTCTAATGGAGTAAAATAATATAAATTACAATATCCAGGTGTTGTTATGAGACTTGCTTATTTATTTATCGTCATTCCAACTACAGAAATAAGCCAGTTACAGTTTAAACAAATAAACTGAGACAAATTACAAGAAAAAAAATTTTCACAAAAAATAAAACAACTAGAAATGAAATAATAAATGAGTAAAATAAAAGAAACAAATAAATATTGGCAATAATATCCGATGAACTATTGTGCATTAAAAATGATCAATAAAACTTTATATAAATCCTAAAGAAAAATATACAAGCAATTGTAATTGGTAATAAAAAGCACAAAGAAAAATTTGCAGTTTAAAAAAGATGATTTATTCAACTCCCCGAAGAGTATAAATAGCATCGTGATAGAATTGCATTATATAGTAATTTAAAATGACTAATTTTTCATGACGTTCTCCATATTAATCGTCATCAATTTTTTTTTTCAGTGTGGCCTGTTGTATCGTTCTTTGTTTAGGAAAGGCTTAATAAATTGATTATGGTTCTCTGCTTCCTCCCATTTAGAAGATACATAATAGTGATACATGATGGCATCTCGTAAACACGTAGAGTATGTACGATAAATAAATGCATTAATAAGTTTCAAAAGCACATATCTGATGTGCTTCTTCGAATCTTCTCCGAATGAAACAATGGTAAATTTTTAATAAAAATTACAAAAACTGCATCAACTGCTTATAATTGCTGCTAAAATAAAATAATAATAATAACTGTACTGCTTTTAGTGTACGATATTGAGTGATATTAAACTACATTTTAACATTTTACAATCATGGTTTTTCAAACCAACGGAAACTAATATTCAAAGAAACCAACACGATGTCGAATTTGGGCAATATAATTTAGAGATTTCTATCACACATTAATGCTCAATCCTATACATTTTGTACTTATTTAAATGAAAAAAAAGAATTTTTCTGAATATTTGAGATTCATAATATACAGAAAATACCTAGATTATGGAAGGGAGAAAAAAAATAAAACAAATTGTTCTTTTGAATGCAATAAAATATTTTAACTATGTAATTACTGCATTAATTGCTGCATACTTAAAGCTATTTTAACTATGTATATTAATTCAAACTAACATATTAATTTATAGACTTTGCCCGTATTTTGATAAAATAGTCATTAATTTTTAAAGGGCATGGAATATATCGAAAATTAATTAAATTAATTTAAAAATTATGTTTTATTTTAATAAATTTATTAAAATTAGTTTTTATTTTATACAAAAATTGTCACGTTTTTAAGACAAATAAATTCAACTGGTCGAATGGTCGACGCGTTTCGGCTCTTCAATGGAGAGCCGTCATCAGGACCTCGTGGTCAGAACTCACACGAATGAAGAGTGATGTTTACGTCTGGTCGTCCGAAGAGTTCGCCTTTGTATTTGCTGAGTCCG